>NC_072740.1:78251902-78551902 GCF_026930045.1 Uloborus diversus
ATATTCAAGATTTTCTTTGCAGAGTCTTTTGAATTTTGTTGCTGTTTTGCTGAATAAAATTTTCCATAATACTTTATGTGAAAGAGGATTGCATGAGAATGATAATGTTCAATTCACTGAAAGAAAAACAAGAGATAGTGAAGCTATCTTCTATTATATATTTAGAAAGAGTTGGAATATATGATTTTGTTAAATAGTTTTTAGAAAATATGAGTTTATAATATACATATCTCATCTAATATTTGGCTGCTTCTGGATCCTCTGAATTAGTTGATTTTATTTTCATTAGCTCAATTTCGAAAAAAGGTCCGACCGCAGTAATAGACACCGAAAAATCTGATGATGTCCAGAGAGGGAATACTTACTATTTATCTATTACTCATGGTTGCTCCAAGAAACCATAAGAAAAGACACAATTCCCCTTTTCTCTTCAAAATGTACAAAAGTTCTTTACTCTTATAACGAAAGCCGTATTAAGCTCACATGAACATGAAACACAATCTGACCTCGTGGTGGCTGTTGATCAACTTCCACCTCTGCCTTGTAATACCAACTGGCTCATAAAATTCACTTTGATAAAACTAGATGTTTGCACCATACTCATGGCCACATCATCATGAGATTTACCCTCTTAAAAGCCTTTTTTAATCCAAATTCATGACTGTCTGTTACAGGTGATCTTACCCCATTGTGTTTTAACATACCATGGCATAAAATTTGCATTTATTTTTTAATAGCAATAAAAAAACAAATACTTAGTTTTATTACTTCGATAACCTGTCATTCTTCTGAAAGAGCGATGAGTTCAAATCTCACCTTTGGGATATTCCCTTTAAACTATGAACTTGAATATCTCCTTGAGTTTTGGTAGCACAAACGTCAACGTTTTTGTGTAAGTAATATTTTCCAATGGAGATTATTTCCCTAAACATTAGGGGACCTAGGGAGCGTATAAAAAGTTAAATTTTGTATTTGTGACTGAATTTTTATTTCTCTTCAAACTTTCAATATCTGAACTCTGCATCTAATTTGAAACATTTTTGCAATTGGAAGTACGCATCTGGGACTAACGGTTGCGAAAATAGAGGTCTTACAGGTTAAAATTGAACACCCTGTATGTTTTAATGACGTTCTCCTTCAAATAAATTTTCACCGAAAACGGATGACTTTTACGAAAGACGTTTGAGATGTCGATCGACAAATGTTTTCTTTTTATGTTAAATACGTTTGCTTTATTGTTCGATAAAAACTTTTCCAAGAATGTTTAGAAAGTAAGCTCTTGTACTTTACTGAGAAATGCTTGATCTCTTTGCGTATTGAATAAAACACATTCATTGCTACCAATATTTTGCTAGTTGTGATTGTGGACTGGATCAAATTTCATAGTCTCAGGTACTGTCATAAAAAATAAATAATCCCTAAAATTTAATTTCAGCGATGTTTAGTTAAATTGCCCTACTTGTTATAAGAGGGGAACTATGTGAAATACAGTGATAAGTACTTATGTGCAGCTATATTTATTTTTTGTGTAAAAAACCCTCGCTAAAACACATAAGATTTAATTATTATCATTCGAGTTATACAATACTGTGGCTATACCAGAGGCAACTAAAAAGTTTAAACGAAGAAAATAACATTAATCTATCATTTCATTAATGTCTATATTCTATTATTGTTCAAACTTTCTTGTTTTTGTTACATCATTAAATAAATTAGATACTGAAGCACTTATAGAGCTTATTCGTGTATTATAACGAAACTTCTCTTTTCCAACTGAATCAATTAAAATTGATGTAGAATTTATACTATTTGATTATTAATGTCAGTTACAGTACTTGATTACTATATGACATTAACCAAAATGTGTTAACTCAATACCTAACTATCAGTGTTTTTTATGAGTTAGTGTGAAGGTTTTATGTATGTATGAATTACAACAGGTATTGTAAATACGTTAGCTCATAAAACTTATGGCCTGATTCATGACGGAGACACAGATGGTAAATATTTTAGTCGTATGTAATCAACCTATAAAATATGTGTACACAATTTTTATCTGCGATTTGTGAGTACCGCTGAAAAGTTATTTTTAACAGAAAAGTTGGAATGTTCCTAAAATATTTTTAGTAAGTAATTTTTTGAATTTAGAACAGATTGCTATTAGAACATCAGCTGAAGCCAGCCTTAGCTTGTGAAAGGTAGGTTTGCTATGTATGTTAATGCCTATAATTGATGGATCTCCGCTTCATACCTGTAAAAATAAGCAACAGTCGCAGTGGCTACAGAATGAACTAAAGAAAAAAAAGGTAAGTAAACTGCCTTAGAGTTTCAGTTCATCTTAACAAAAATTAAAAATTATACTAATGAAATATAATTTAATCACTTAAGTATTCTTACATGAAATTTATCAGTATTCTTTGAATTATTTTAGTTAAATTTATTAGCTGATTTTGGATATTAATTCGGTGTTCTTTTTTTTCGGCAGATGCTTTGCATCAAGTTGAATTTGCTGGCATCTTTGGCTACCAACTTATATTTTCATCGGGAATCGACCGAAATATGTATAAAAGGATTCTACAGATGAAACTACGAACTGAAGAATATGTGATGAATATAGCTGAAACAATAATTTAAATTTCTGAACCTGTTTTCTTATTTCAAAAGAAAATGCTATAGTAACTGACAATACATGTCGTATAAGAAATTAATTCGGTAAAAGTCCGAATTTGAAGATATGCCGCTATTTTTGCCTGATTTGGACAATGCTACTGCTTTACTAGATAAGAATGATATAATATAAATCCTGGACACAACAATACCGCACAATTTTCTAAAATTGATCGACTGGTAGTGAATGCACAAAGAAAAATAACTGTAAACATATATAATTTTGTACTTTTTCAAAATAAACGTTTTGAAATCTCAACCGTTCTTGAAATTCTTATTTGTTTATTTTATTTATTTATTTATTTTTGGCTTTTCAAATTTTAACATTTCTACTTCTAAGTGTGGGTTTAATGTTGTGTTACACTTCTTCTGAATTTTATTGTGTTTTAGTCAAATATTCAGATCTAGCTGCTTATAGATACCCTGAATTTAAAATCTTTGTTCTTGCTCGGTTGGAAAATTTCTGTTCTATATAATTGAAGTGAACTACTTTCGGAAAATACATTTTTTCGGAAAAGAGTTTTCATGTTCCCATAACGTCTTAGCTTAGCATTATTCTTAGATCTAAAAATTATACATTCTTTCACATTTTATAGTACCTCAAATTTAGTGCATGCAAATAATATATTAATGTATCTTTCGTTACTTTTGAAATCCCAAGGATGGAGTCAAAAGTAAGTCAGGCTTTTAAATACCGTCACAAATATGTAACTTAGACAGTCACGCATGACTTGAATTGAATAAATACCGTGCATTGACAAGGAAGAACTGTCATCACGTCATGGTTACCATTGCTGCGGTCATCCTTGATGTTCCATATGCGATACACACGTGTCCCAAAACGCATTCAACTCCGAATACCGAAGAAGAAGTAGCATTCAACAACCAGTATCAGCCATAAGAGAGGAATTCAAAGACGAACACAGACTTAGAAGTACTGTCATATCGTATTTTCAGACAAAACTCAAGTTCTGCACAATCACCGCTATATTCATGTTTGAATGCCTTAAGAACAGGTTTGATAGTTTATTAAATATTACATAACGACTTGGAAAACATTGGTTAAAGGTTACACTGGTAAAAACTTTTATAAATTTATTAAAATTGCTGAAAATTTGTAAACATCATGACATACAGAGCATGTTCCAAAACTCAGTGAGGTATGATGTAGTTCATGTAACAACCCGAACCAGACATAAAAGGAGTATTTAAGATCCAAAACTCCAATAGGAGTCGGAGTTATACTTTCAGAACCAGAAGAATCAAATGATCTTTTTTATTTTCAATTAAATCACAGTAAGAAAAACAGCTAATATTAAAAATACAATTCGCACTTAAGGTGCTTTAACTGACAAGCAAAAAACGTTTCGCTTGCGAACAACATTATGCAGTTATTTTCTCTGAATGTGCTTTGTGCTTAAAATTGCATTATTGATTTTTCCGCATTAGTCCTTTATACGGAGATTTAGTTGCTATAGTGGTTTCAGTTCTATGATATACTGAGAAACGCTTATGGGGTGTAGTAACTATTAAAGATTTAAAAAAAAACTAATAATGATAGATTTTGTTGAATATCATCAATATAGTATTTAAAGAACTTACTATACAAAACGAGACGACAACTTGCTCATAGAGCATCAAAAGTCCAGACACAGGAATTGCATCTTTCCCTGTTTGCTGTTAGGAAGTTTATGACGTTCTGTTAATATTGAATGAAATTTTTTGTGATCGGAAGAAAAAATATACCCCATTTAGATAAAAATTATAACACTTGATAAAGCTCAAGTTATGAATTATCTGGAAATTTTCATTATAAACAGATTTTCCACAAAATAGTCTCGTCTCATGAACAAACCTTCGAGTCTACTGCAATGTTTGCAAAAAAAGGCCTAAACTTATAACGCAAACTCGTTTGTTTATTGCTATTTCTCAGAAATTTACGTTATTTTGTCTTGGAAAGTAGAGATATTTTCAATCAAAGGAGAAAAAATGAACATAATACCTGATATAAACTTTCAAAATTCATTTGATCACGTGAAAGGTTTAGCCTAATTATCACACAAAGTTAATCTTTAGTAACAGTTTAATATCTACGCCGTCTGTCGCAAGCAGGATATTTAAGCAATATTTCAATTCGCTTCCATGTCCGGCTGTGTGCATTTGCTGCTGTCAAGCAAACTCGCAGTTCCTGAAGGTCTCTCATCGAGGGATGGCAGACCGTATCATCCATAGAACCACAAAGAAAATCTCTAATGGAGTAATGTCTGGAGAAGTATCTCGTCAGTAAAATGTGTGCTGCTCTTCCAGTCTATCGACCATAAGATGTGTGGTTCAAAACATCCCAAAACTCAAAGCAATGATAGGAGGGGCACAATCCTGCTAAAAGACGATGTCCGGTTGCAGTTTTTTAACCTATATCAGTGCAAACCGTTGCAACAAGTCTAGATAAAGAGTCCGAAGTTATTGACACATTTGTGAAGAAAAATGTACTTTCCAGACGGTCGTGAAGAGAATCATGCCTCGAGTTTTCTTTCGACTACTCTGCTTAGTTGCAATATCAAGGTATATTTCTCAGAATAGAGATCGTCACATTGCGTCGGTTTAACCACCCGATGTACATAAAATTAAGATTCTTGTGTGAACATCCCTCTTTTGGATATTCACGATAAAAGTTTAGACATTTATAAACAATCTGGATACTTTTCTACATATCTCCATTCCAGAAAAATCCGTCGTCAAATTGTGAGGTTAGTTTTGGAGTGTCTCGAACTATTTGATGTCAAAATAAAGAACTTAAGAATTTCTATTACTATTAAGTCTTATTAGTGTGTCTTTTAAAGAAATTTAATGACTGAAAAAATAAGTTGAAGGAAAAAAATTGCAAAATAAAACCTAAAAGTCACTATTAAAGGGCAAAGTCTTCAGAATCGAGTAGAGGGGAGAACAAAGCGAAATCTCACAAAGGTACATGTGGTTTTGTATCTAATACAAGTGAGTTCATTTTTATTCTGCCATCTTCAATAAAGGAGAAAAATGATTGTTATGGTAAGTTATAAATTTTTTCTATCATCTAAACGTTAATTTAACTACTAAAATTGCTTTGTACGAGCACAACAAAAAGGGAAATTCCAAAACTTGGATTCATTATATAACTAAGTGAGTTATTTACAAGAAACCTTTTAAGACAAAGATATTTTGTGCGCATCTTAAAATGTTAAAAGATGAATTCCTGGCAGATAGTGTCTTGATTTATTATCATGAGAAGTTTGAAGTAGCTTTAGAATATTTGTTCCATTCAATTTTTGTCATTAATAGAAGCGTTAAATTTTATAATAAATTATCGTTGTTGTATATTTATGTTGACAATAATTGTATGACATAATACTCGTTTATATTAACTTTTGTATAAATGACTGACACATTTAACTTGTGGAAAAATTGCTTGGAGCACTCTTATTAAATAGCATCCTTAATGGGTACTTAGATAAATAATGTGTTTGTGAATTTAATGAAATAGGTTTTAAAAGAGAAACTAGCTGGTGTTATTCATCTGGTAATGTTTTATTATTTCGCAAAATTTTTCGTATAGTTACTTTTTTGAAGACTTTAAACGGACACTGCTTATCATAGCTCTAGTATTCAAAATGTTTAAAATACATAACTTTTATTGCATCTCTCAAAATTTATTACATCTAGTTTAAAAGCAGGTGATCAAGTCTTTTGACATTCCCTCGACTATAGTTCAAAGTTCTTTACATTCACAACTATACGATGTAAAAAGAAACATTTCTGTCTAATTTAAAAGATATGTCTATTAGGGTGGGATGAAATGTTTGTGAATTTATTTTCTTTAATTCCAAATCCGTCTAGAAAAAAGTTGTCTACCATCACCTAATACAAAATTTAAGACACATCAAGTCTTGTAACGTCTCAATGCATTGCAAATTGAACCCAAAAACGAGATTTTGTTTTTATACTAATACATTATTCTTTTGTAAATTTTAAAATCGGCCATATTGAGAAAGTTTGCTCTAAAGGACTAAATAACTAGATGTAAAATCAGAAAACAATCAGAAAATATTTTCCTACCATAAGTCGTGATCAAATGTTGTAGCTTGGATCCAAAAAGCGTTTTTCCTCTTACGAACGCATTTTTTTTTTTTTTTTTCCCAGTTTTTGAAAACAGCCAGAGTATCATAAGCTTCCCGGCGAAAATTCCTAATTATTGATTTGAAGAAAAATATAATACAAGCAAATAAAATATTTTTGAAACTTGTGTGTGGGGTACGTTTACATATTAACCTTCCCCCCCCCCCCCCGCAAAAAGTCTTTTTTTATCCCCAATAGTAATTTTAGTAGACTGCGGGTATAAAAGCTTCTAAGAAATATACTCTGATATACTCTGCAAAAAATAGGCAAATGCTATCATAGAGGATGGATTTCTTTTCTTTTTTCTTTTTTTTTTTGGGGGGGGGGGGTTAGATGAAAGATAATTCCTATGCTTTACTTAAAGTATAAGTAAAAGAATGAATTTTGGCCATACATTTAGATGTTTACAAAATGAAAGAATATCAATATTACTTAGAATATTTAACATTTTGTTATTTAACCACTTTCTACAAAAATAGGAATAAAGATAAAAACTGAATTAAAAGATACAGTGGAGAATTTAAATTTCCACAAAAATTATGGAGATAACTTTACAGAAAATAGTGATTTCTTGTTGAAAAGTCATGTTTCTTTATGTCTGAATGTTAACTAAAGTCTTATGTTGTTGCTTTTATCAGCTTCAGCTTGCTGATTCTCTTTCTTCTAATGCTTCTATATTGCTTGAGCTGCATGAAAACTTGTTTTTTTTTTTTTTTTTTTTTTTTTTGTCCTTCCTTCTTGCTGTAATATTGCGGACATAATTTTAGAATCTTCGATGAGTTGATAACAGCATGAAGGATATTTTTTTTTACCTTGCCAGAGTTAACAAAATGTGTGTACATGCTTTTGCATTATCATAGTTTGAATTCGAGGAAATAAGTTTTTGCACGTAAAATACTTTAAAATTATTATAATTTTTCTTAAGAACATTTGCCTTTTGTACTTTCTTTCGTCATCAAGCATTGTCAGTTAAATACTTTCGTGACGTAAAATAAAGCTTTTTTTCCTATCATATGATTGGTAACATGTTTTGAATTATATATTAGTTATCTGTATCGATGAATTATATTATTTTTCACTTCCCGTAAAAGATCAAGATTAGAGGTCTCCACTTTCCGTGTAATGACTTTTAAAAAAAATGACCACTAAAAATATTACTAACATTTGACGCTTTGCAGCAATTCTCCCCGCTTGTATTATCATTATTTATTTAAAAAACACATTGTATTTGTTTGAAAATTTTATCTGGCTGCATTAAAATTTCAGACTTTAATTTTGAGTTATGAGTCGCAACTTTTCCCCCTTGGTCGATTTGGAGAGGCGATTTTTAAAAAATGCTTCGCTCTAATGTGCATGAGGAAGAAAACCTTTGCTGGTTATTTTTTTGTACCTGTATAGTTAATTATCGATGTTCTTTTATTTAATAAACACGAGCTAAAAAAACTCATGCATCTATAACAGCACGACGCATCAGCTTTCCTTGAGCATGATTAGGCACATAAACTACTTTATTTAATTTTTAAAAAAAACATTCCTTGCCAAATATGTTCATTACTCCTGAAAAGTTTAACTATTAATTTCAATACCTACAGCTTGTTTTTCTTTTTTAAATAAAATATGCATGAAGGCAAGAAATGTTTGCTGAGTTTGTTTTGTTTTAATATCATAATAAATATATTTTTGTAAAATGAGAGCCACCAAATCCTAAGGAAAACTAGTCCAACACTGAACCGTTATACTTCTATGTGTTTTTTCTTTTTTTTTCCATTTGTTGGCAATAAATTATTTTCTAAAACTTCCCATCTTCTTTTCTTTTTTCTTCATTCCTAGACGTTTATTACATAAAAGTTCTTGATTTTTTCCAAATAGTATTTTATACGTACCATAATGAACTGTGTTATGAAAACTTATTAAACATTTAAACATACCTTAACCCTAGTACGTCGGTGACCCATGCATCTACATTTATCGATTTATTGTTTAGTTCCTTTATCTGCAAGAAAGTATCATTCCTGATCTTGGATTCATTTCCTGTGTAACAACGGCAATGTCATATTCTTTTCTCATTTGGAGACAGTAGAGTCGTATACGAAGGTAATGAAACTGAATTTCACGGTTGGGAATTTTCTAGACTTATTTTAGAGAGATTCAATGATTTTGTTTGTGCCTCTATTTACACACGTAATTACGAACCAGTATTTATTTTGTATGAAATTGAGCTCTTTTCTTTAAGTTTTCTTTAACAGATTTTCAATTGATGTCATATAAAACATTAATTTAGTATTATCAACTTAATTGATGATAACAGATTCTTGCCTTCTGCGTATGAAACATTTTCTCTTCCTTCTTAATGCTTTCATTCTTCCTTAAATAATATTCTCCATTTTGTTTTTGTTTTTTACATTCCTAAAACGTACTTTTTAACATTAAATGTACATTCTTTAAGTAATTATTTACAGTACAGGTTACAATTTTCCCAGGAATGCAACTAGTAACAGTCTATGCTGTAAAAATTTAACTATTTCATGGCGACTCATTTTACGTCAATTTTAGCTTTTAAAGAAGATAGTACCAGAAATTTACCTTTACGTTAACAAAAGTTTACTGAAAATGAGTTTGAAAACTTTTCTTAAAATCTGGCTCCATTTTTTAAAAAAACCTATTTTTCTTTGTAAAATGTTACCATTTGTATAATGCATGCATGTGAAAATTCGTAACTTCCTTTGCCGTTTTTCAACAAGCCTTTTAGAAACACTTTTAATAGTCCAGTCATTTAAGCTTAAATTAGGTAAGAATCTCGGAATTCGAGATACCCAGCTGTAAGTTTGTAAATACTTGTATATTGACACCCTAAAAGTTGTCTCAAAATCTACATATGGTAGGGTGTACGCAACTATTAAATTTCAAGGTCAAAGGTCACAAAAATCGGTTTTTTGCGCTTTTTTTTTTGTAAATATCTCATTTCCTATGGGTTTTTGCTGTTTGTATTTATTATCAATATTGTAGAATACAAAATTCTCTACAAATTTTGTTAAAAAAAATTTTTATACGGTGAACCGTTTTCGAGATAGAGGGCGGAGAGCTCACTGTCACAGGATCACTTCAGGTCGACCGGTGCCTCCGGTCGAAAACGCGCCATATATAGTTGATGAACTATATATGAACTTCAATATGAATTGAGTCCGTATCCAACAGCTCTATTTGATAATGATGGCATGAGAAAAACAACAAAATCGTCATTATATGACAACATGAGCCCAATTGATTTTGTTCTCAATGAAAATAATGTGACGTTCATTATTGATGGCGGATTTCTTCTTCATCATGTTGTATGGAGCAGATACGATACTTTTTCTATTATTTTTGATAAATACATCAATTATTTACAAAGGCATTACAGTTCCAAAATAATTGTTGTATTTGACGGATATTCAGACCACAGTAAGAACGTAAAAGCTATGGAGCAGTAGAGAAGAACTGCTGCACTTTCAAAAACGTATGAAGTCTGTTCGATGAAACAATGGTTGTACCAGTTACTCAAGAAAAATTCTTATCAAATCGAAATAACAAAGATATGCTCATTAATATGTTAATTGAAAAATTACAAGTTGCAAATATTACTTCTAAACAAGCCAGACATGATGCGGAAGTTCTTATTTTTGAAACTGCAATTGAAGAATCAAAGTCTGAAAAAACTGCAGTTATAATAGGACAAGATATTGATTTACTTGTCATTTTAATTGAGCGTACACTGTCTTACGAACAAGAAATTTTCTTTAAAAAAGTTGGGGAAAGGAAATGTAAAAAAGGAGATATACTCGACTAAAAGTTTTGATAATTATCCTCATTCCAAAACACATATTTTATTTCTGCACGCATTAAGTGGCTGTGACACAACTTCTGCGCTTTTTAAAAAGGGAAAACAATCACTTTTAAAAGTTTTTGAGAAACTGACAAATTTGGATGAACTAGCTGCAGCATTTGAGGAAGAAAATTGTTCGGCCCTTAGATTATTATAGAGAGGAACTCAAACTTTATTGGCAGTCTATAATGCTCCGAAATCTGTGAAAAGTCTCGATCATCTTCGTTATATGCATTACGTCAAGTCTACAAAACTTAATAAACCTGTGCAGCTTTCAAGTATTCCATCAACAAGTGCAGCTGCTCATCAACATTTCAAACGTGTATATTATCAAGTTCAAACTTGGTTAGGACATGATTTGGAACCCCAGGTAGGGGGTTGGGCAATGCGAAACGATTTTCTGGAGCCTATCATGACAATTTTACCACCTGCTCCAGAAGATTTGCTAAATACAATTTTCTGCAACTTCAAGAGTGGTTGTGGTTAGCAATGCGGATGCAGGAAAGCGAGTTTGCAATACGGATGCAGGAAAGCGGGCTTGCAATGCTCTTTAACTTGTGGTCAATGTAATGGGCAAGCTTGTCTCAATGCTCTACCATATCAGAGCAACATTAACGAAGATGAAACCTTTGACCCCGAAATCATGGAAGAACTTGAGACAAATGTCGTTGAAGACGATAATGAAGATGCAGCCGGAAGACGACGATGAAGAGGAAGAAGATGATTAAAATTATAAATTGTAGTTTTTGTACTCTTTATTCCATTTTTTTACTTTAAAAAAAATAAATGTATTGAATGATATTTTTTAATAAAAAGCATAATTCATAATTTATTTGTTTTTTTTTCATTATGTAAGAAGTTATTAACATTAATTAGGTTAAAATTCAAATATAATTCCTATATTTTCATTAACAATTCTGCAATTACATGGGCAGGTAAGTGTTGTTAAGTAAATTAATACTGAATAAAAAGTGGATAGGTTAGGAAAAAAATGATAAAATATGATATAATAGTTAATAAAAATTGACAAATATTTATAATCATTGATTTATCGATAGTTCATCAATTATATATGGCGCGTTTTCGACCAGATGCACCGGTTGACCTGAAGTGATCCTGTGACCGCGCGCTCTCCACCCTCTATCTCGAAAACGGTTCACCGTATAAAAAAAAATTTTCAACAAAATTTGTGGAGAATTTTGTATTCTACAATATTGATAATAAATACAAATGGCAAAAAACCCATAGGAAATGAGATATTTACAAAAAAAGCGCAAAAAAAAAAGATTTTTGTGACTTTTGACCTTGAAATTTAATAGTTGCGTACACCCTACCATATGTAGGTTTTGAAACTACTTTTAGGGTGTCAATATACAAGTATTTACAGACTTACAGCTGGGTATCTCGAATTCCGAGGTGAACTTACTATAATGACTGGACTATAAATAAATGCCAAAGAAAGCTCGTAAGAAAAATAATGGCTGAGAAAAAACAACTTTGTGTAAAATTTAAATTATGCTTTGCATGTGTTGTTAAAGTTGATGGTATAATATGACATTGTTTTATGGTTAAGCTGACCATTGAAAAAATCATAAATAGCTGTAGATGATTTGCCATAAACCGATAGATTGAGCATTTAAAGAATGCTTATTAAATACCTACAGCACGTACACCAAAACGGCAAGTGCGAAAATTGTTACATATAGAAAAACATTTTAAGGTATATTGGAAAAGGGATTTTACAGATCTTCGCCGCTTGATGTTCTAATCATTGTTCATAACGTTATCATCATCGCCAAATGAATCTGAATTTACACGCTCATCTCTTTCTTGTCATGCTATTTAAAGTTCTCAGTTGTTTTTCCTGAGTTTGTTTTTTGCCATCGTCACTGTGACGTACTTTTGCGAAAGTGTCTGCATTATTTGATAGTTTTTTTTACTGTAGGCAAGGAATCGCGGTAATCATACTATATCTCTTAAGGCAGTAAAAAAGTTACTTCATGTTTCCTATCTTAACAATAAGTTACTGTTTTAGTTGTTATTAAATCTAATAAGGTATTTTTAAAACTTCTATGTAAAAAATTGATCTGGTTTAGTTACCAAGATTTCTTTCGCGTATTAATTATTGAATCTAGAAATATTTTCATTTCGTTTTATTGCAAATCTTTGCAATAACTAGGCTTTCAGGAAATAAACTGCTTTATAATAAGTCAAAAATTTTTTTTTTAACCTTTGTAATGTTTTACCTCACGATAAAACACATCTTTAAAAACCAAAAAACATTATTTTTCTTTTTTGTTTTTGTTTCAACGTAGTTGCACTGAAACAATAATTAATGATTAAAGTTCAAAAACGGCGGAAGACTTTTTTTTAGTAAAAAACAATGTTTTAGTCTGTAATTATCATTAAAGTAACGTACCGCTAAGTTATGTTTTCAAGAAACAGTGACCGAAATACTGGTAATATATTTTTTTGTTTTACAGTTGTTTTCCTTCACACAACATATTTACATTTTATATTGATAATGAAGAATTCGTTTTCAAGATGCTATTATTTAATTTTAAGCTTGTAAATACACCGATATGAAGAAAACAAAAATATATTTCTTTTTTCTGCATCACTCAAATGTAGGATTTTTTTTTTTTTTTAAGTTTAGCGCGCTTGAAACTGCCTTCTTTTAATTACAAATCCTTCCTTTTTTAATCTAATAATACTTCAACTTAAATTACCTTTATAAAATAATGCTTCTTAATCATCAGTTTGTGTCGCAAATCTTGCTTAACTATGATATATTCTTAAAAAGTATTATTAATAATATAAAGTTTTGTAACTGGTTTTAAGTACTCTATTTGTACAGAAAGGCATAGAAACAAACCGCAAAACTGTGTTTAAGGTTAAACCACTGACGACGTACTGTTTAGAAGCAATATTCTGATGTTATTGGCAAACACTAATCTAAAGAACTTGAACACTTTTCCAGAAGAGACGACAAAATATTTTATCGAATAAGTGAAGCACAAAAGTTTAAATCTCTTTCCGCTTAACAATTTCCTTTTTTAATAATTAATTACCATCATTCTTGAAGATCCCTAGCGACAGCTTGTCAAATAGAATTTTGTTGTTAAAAAGAAATGTGAGTTCTTTTTTATTGATGCATACTCTTTAAATTACCGAAAAACTGGATTCAGAAATTCAAATAATTCCATTTGATTTAGAAAATATAAATAGTGTATAAAACTATCCTTTCAAATTTCTAAAGGAATATGTGAGCAATCGGAGATCGATTTTAAATAGCGTCTTTCAAAGAATTTTGTGAAGAAAAGGCTTTGTTTCAAACATCTTACTTCCCCTTTCTTGAAAATTCGCCAAAATCCAGCATTTATGCGGAACAAATGATTATCTTTTTCTCTTATCTAAAAGTAAATCGCTGCTTAAATTTTCTGTACAGTTTAAAGTTTGAAGGGTTTTTTTTTTTTTATTTGCTTTTTTTTTTAAAAATATCTCTGGCATTTTTAGTGGCGCACAGATAAACTTCTGTAAGTCCAGGATCGAAGATTCACCATTCTCATATCATACTGCAACACGAATCCGAACATATTCTTTTCATTTTATCGATTGTATTGAATAAAAACATTTAAAAAATATTTATTGAATACCTATTTAGCATTAGTAAATAAAATAAAATCACGAATAACACATACTTAATTAAAATACCAGAAAGCACAAAACTGAATGTATTCACTTTTTTCTCGGTAAAAAATAAAAACATCAGAGCAAAATTATCATTGTTGAACAATTTATGTTCAAATGCAGTTCCATTTTGTATTGGAAGATAGAGAGAAAATAAATTATATTTTTTTCATTTATTAAATCTGAAATTATTGTTGCTTCTGCTTGGAAGTATTTTATGCACTACATGAACTAGATTATAGTCAATTAAAATACTCAAGGTCCATAGGAGGGGTCCGGACCCCCTGGACCCTCCCCTTGTGTGCGCCACTGCGTGACATACATAAATAGTGACAAATACACATTGTCTAAACATTAATATAGTGTATTGTATTGTATTCGTCATTTGGTAGTAACAGTTTTTTCAATTTATGTTGTCTAAAGGCAAATAAAAAAAAAGGTACTAAAAAAATTGAGATTACAGACTTTCTGTAAAGCCATAAATGAAAGGGGAACACCAGCGAAATGACGAAAATAATTATTTCGCCTTCCTCACGTCGTATCCGACTGTTGTGTTTTGCTGCTTTCGGAAGAAGACTTATGATCATAGCATTTTGCCGTATAAGCAGCAGTTTTTAAAATTTAAGAATAACGAAAGTAACATCAGTAACTAAGTAAGTAACGTAGAGAACGCTTAGACTTGTTCGAACATTTGATGCGTGTCAAACTGAAAATTGTCTCATTTACAAGCACAAGAATATGCTTACCGACCAAACATCCTCCAAACCTGAGAAGGCAGGGCGAAGTATCATTTTGTTATGAACGAACGAACAATACCTTTACTGAATTTTTTTAAAGAATACATAATACACATAGGGAAGCTGCAACCTATTGATACACTTAAACTAAATAACTTAACTATTTTATTAACTTTATTTGAGGGAGAAAGTCATTGAAATATACAGGGTGTTCATGTTTAACCTGAATTAAGATATTAAAAGTTTGAAGCAAAAATAAAATGAGTCAAAAAATACAAAATTTACCTTTTTATACGGGCTCTAGGTCCCCTAACTTATATTTAGAGAAATAATTTCCATTTAAAACTATTACTGACACAAAAAAACTTGACATTTGTGCGACCTAAACTGAAGGAGATATTCCAGTTCAGAGTTTTAAGGGACCACAGAAGATAAGATTGGAACTTATCGCCCTTTCAGAAGAATGCCAGGTTGTCAAAGAAAAAAAAAAAAAAAAAAAAAAACAAGGTATTTATATTTTTTATTGCGATTCAAAAATTCGTGCAAATGTTATGCCGTGATGCGCAAGCACACTGCAAAACCTCAAACAATTGGGAAAACCACTCTGCACACATATAACTTTAAACACTTGTTAACTGCTATATATTCCACCAAAAGGTGTTATTGACGGCGAATGTAAAGTGGTGTCACAAATCGCTGCGTTTCACATCTCGGTGAATATTGGTCGTTCGAATTTCAAACTGTTGGAATTATTTTTTAATGATTATTATTTCCCTAAACATTAGTTAGGGGACTTGGGGCTCGCATAAAAAGTAACATTTTGTATTTTCTTTTACTCGTTTTTATTTTCACTTCAAATTTTTAATATCTTAACTCTGCACCTGATTTTGAACATTTTTGCAATTTGAAGTCGCAAACTAACGGATGCGAAAATAGAGGTCTTGCAGGTTAAAAAAAAAATTTCGAATATGAGAAAATGATTATTTTTTTAAAATTTATCCTCGATTGATTTATGTTGAGTAAATTTATGGTTTTTCACTGTGCTTACATCTTTTTTTATTATTATTTTCAATAGAAATATTTTGTATGTACGTAAAACACGCACACACACACACACACACACACACACATATATATATATATATATATATATATATATATATATATATATATATATTGCCTGTTTTTTCTAAAAAATGAAGGGAAAAATACTGAGTTTTTTCATCTTAATGCCTTAAGATATTTGAGTAGCATAATTTTCTACTAAAACTAGAAAGTCTTTATATAATCTCATTTCAAATATTTTTTAACTGTTCCTAATTTTTGTTTCCGTGTACTAACTCCTACTATACTTGATTTTAGTACTATTTTTTTTTCTTTCTTTTGCAATTTGCTTGCCAAATTTGTGAGTATAACTACTCGGACTGTCAAATAACTCTACTCCATAAATTAGGAAAAACGATCAGCAGTTCCTGCTACTCATACTTATCCGTGATGTTTTATTGGCTAATATAGTATTTATGACCACTACGGTAGATATAACTCACTTTCTAGTAACACCGAAACGCGTTCATACGATAGCTTTATATCTTTTGCTTATATCGAATGAAAGAATTTCCGAGTTTTTGAAGAATTCACTGTTAGCTCATAGATACTTCTGTAAAGTGATGTAATTTGAATAACTGACAGAAGTTCACACTAGAACTCCTTGAAAAAGAGAGGCCGACTTATCCGACATTTTTTTTCCAAAGCAGCTTTGGATCCAACCTTGTTATTAGTATTTATAAATATGTTATAACATTCACTGGTTGCTATGTCGTAAAACAATTGATGATTAGTTGAGTAAAGTGTAAATTAAAGCAAATCTAGAAAGATAACTTCGTTCACAAGTTCAGCAAAAATGTACCGGGAAATCTTCCCTATAATGAATTATTTTCACACCTTATTTGTTTTTAATTTGTATTAATGAAATCTTCTTTATTTACAGAGTAAAATAGTTAAACATCAATCGGGCAACATGTATAAATCTTGGGCACCAGTTTTCTGCATCGAGGCTTTTGTACAAATACTAATTTTGTCCTCAAACAGCTTTGGAACCAAAATGTCGGATGAGTCAGCTCCCCTTTTTTGTGGCCTTGATTTAGACTATCGATGAAATTTTCTATAAAAATCGTTCCTCTTTGATATTGATGTTGTTTATTTGTTTGTAAGAATACTTTTAAGGATAAGAGTTATTGTTTTAAAAATACATCTGAAACATCTTCCTGAGGGAAACATTTTTCCCTTTAGGAAAATGGGAAACGTTTAAGTATGTAAATTTACTCAGATAAATCACACTGATTTTATCTAAAAAAGAGTCATCAAGTTGGTCTTGGCAAAGTGCTATTCCCAACGTGGCATTTAGCAACAAATAAACGCTACATAACTCTTTCAGAAAGTTGAGTCATTATGGTGATTTTGCTCAAACCTGGAGAATTTTTCCAAATGAATTCAGAATGTATGAACTACAACGCACAAACTACTTTACAAATTATGCAATTGAATCATATTAATCGATCTAAATCCAAAATGAAGCACAAATGTTAGAAACTCTCCAAATAAGTAATAATAAGACGTTTGATTCAGCTAATTGAATATACTTTAATTGAAAAATGCTATTCACGATTTCAGAGAACAATTAAAATCATGCTGTTTTCGCGAATAAGGACTATTTTCTAGTATATTTATACACAAAATCGTAATTAAATTTAATTGAAGGACTCGGGGCAGAAATGTGACAAGCCACAAGGAGTGACTTTTCGATCAAAATTTTGCTTCTCGTAACTAAAATTGAAATCAACGTGACAATGGATTATGTCATTTGGAGAAAAACATATCTGGGTTTAATATTGCAGAATATATAATGTATAATACCTTTGAAAAATTCTACAAGTATTTTTATACGTTGGAAATTGGCCTACTGAAAATCCACGTCATGTGGCATAGCGCATCCTTGCACCAAGACATTCAATTCGATTATTTATTAACCAATTATATGTGGCTTTAAGCACTGTGTATATTTCTAAATCTGTAAAATATTTTCAAATTCTCGAGGTTATGTATTGTAATATTATGTGGGGAATATGCTAAGTACTTTATTCTTCTTCTTCTCATAAGTGGATTTAATTATGTCAATCATATATTTATGAATGCCCTTTAATGGTATGAACTTTACGCGATTCAACAGAACTTTTGGAAGGATTTGATAAATGCCGTAAATTAAAAGAAAAGAGCCACGAAAAATAAAGTTCAAAGAATAGCTATCTAAGCAGTATTTAATTATATTTTAGAACAGGGGGGGGGGGGGAAATTAGGTGAATCAGATTTAAACCATTAGTACGTAAAACATGTGAACTAAATTTAAAATGAGTATCTTTCAAGCGAATGTTACTGGTTTTTTTTCGTTTCTTAATCTTGCATGTCTGCTGATACACGGTCTTAGGACATAATGAGAACGTGCGGCTTTTATGAGTTTTAAGCTGCCTTCCAGGCTAATTTTTATATGATTCTTTCCCACTAAACTAGAGCAAATCATGCCCGACATTTAGGACTTTATTTTATTAAATTTAATAATTACTACCACTCAATCATATATGTATTTTTTTATTTATTTTCCACTATCAAGAACCAGTGGTTTGTGCATAGGTGATTTATGAATTTCTTAATAATGTTTTACTTTGGAACAAGAAGTAGGTCAGGTGTCTTATCTTCCGACCAGGACCAAATTAAGGCACGGGCTCATAGGGCACAGGCCTGGGGCACCAAATCTGTTGCTTGTATTGTTATAAAATGGAGTTATTTCATATTGCACATTTGAAAAATGCAAATATTAAATCTTTAAAAAAATATCCTTATTTTTTTAACCTATTTCCCAAATTTCAAGTGAAGCCAAAATAGTTTATTTCTTCACTGTAAATAATTGTGAAGTTGGTTCATACACACACCACACAGTAGCAAAGTGCTAATATTAAATCTTTGAAAAAAATCCTTAAAATTTTGACCTCTTTCGCAAATTTCAAGCGAAGCCAAAATATTTTATTGCTACACTGAAAAGAATTTCGTGAAGTTGGTTTACCAAAAAAAAAAATCGGACACAGTGTCCTTAAAAGTCATAGTCGGGCTCTTTTTTCGATCTTTAGTTTTTACCAAGCAGTAAATACCGAGTCAAGCAAGTGCTTTAAAACTACCACGATGTATCATTAAGCCATACAATTTATATGTAGAAAGACACTTTTAGACTTCAAATGTAATGACCGAAAAAAGATACCTCATGGTTTCAAAAATATATCACTTGTCGATAGCCGACTTTTTGTCCTCGAACGCAATAGCAATTAGAACCACAGATCTGCCGATTTTTACTCCTATGGTCCTGTGTGATTGATATTGACGGGCTCAAAAAGACTACTTGTTTACCATACCTTCACGAAATTGATAGAAAGGTAGCGAAAAAAGTAGTTTAAAAATTGTTTGCGAATTTTTAAATTTTTCTCTCATAGCAAGATGAAAATCCAAGTAACTTATAAAATGACTTTTGACGTGAAAAACCAAAGTTGAAGAATTATTTTACTCCAAAAGCATGCCGGTAAAGATAATTTTTACTATATTTTTTAAAATATCGTTAAAAGCACTTAGGAAGGATCGCGCGTCAAATTTCATAAGCGTGAAAATATTCCTGAAGTGCTTCAGTAATAACCACATCACGAAAAATATGTAATACATTCCTTGTGCGTTTATTGATTACATAAAAATGATAAAATGAAGAAAAATGGATACACTTAATGGTTTGGTCTGTAAAAGTTGTAATGGTTTTTAAACATGAATAAAAAGTTTAAAATATAATAATATAATGGAAATGTCACCTTAACTGAGCCTTAGTTAAGCCTATAACGGAAAATTAATAAAATGAGAACATTTTTATAAGTTTACTTCAATCTGTACATGTCTTTGATTTATGCAAAAAATGAGACAAATGAAAAAGTTTAACATATGAGGCAGTGAGAAGCAAAGGAATATAAGTGGACATTTTCATGTTTTGAGTAGAACACGTTTAAAGTTGCATTATTTTTTTTTCTATCTAAATCATGTTATAAAGCAGAACCTGTCAGGGCTACTATTACTATATCTTATCCCAAGACAGATGATAGGTTCATCTACGATTTGTACTGGTTCACCTATCATTTGTACATTAGCTACAAATTTTTAATTTTGGCATTTACCTTTATTGTTCACTGCCTCGTATATTTTTTGCTTGATATCGTGTACCACAGTCGCGGGGGAGAGGAGTTTCATTGCCTCACAAGGACAGTCTACTTTTAATAAGACAAATCCCCAGCACACTTTTTTATTTAACCTTTAAGAACACGGACGGTTTGAAGTAACATAAGAACACGGGTGGCGTACTCCGTAAGCCAGCATTTTTTATTGCTTAACTATCAATTTTTAAAGATTTTCCTATTTACTACAATGTCTAGTAATATTATTGAAGTAGAAAAGATTTAATTGAACAAACAGACGAACACAATTAAAATGAATACGATCATAATATAGTAAAAAAATGATGATAACGTTTAATTTGCGAATTTCACGAACATTAAATAAATAAATAAATAAATAATGTATTCATAAAAATGATACTTTGGTCACTGAGACAACTCGTTGGCATTTGTTGAACAATTATTGCAGCTGTCACAATTATATTTCATTGTTTGTATATGCTTTTTGCATGAAAAATTGAAACATTCAAGTGTGATTTCTATGAAAAATATTAAAAAAGAGCAAGACGAATAGGCAATTTTCGACTTTAAACACGAGTACGTCAGTGAACGGACCTTGCAAAAAGGGTAAATAATGGCCAGATGTTGGTCTAGTGACTGTTCTAAAATTTAGAGCTGCTTTGTCGCTGAGCGGCGTACGCAATACGCCGTCCGTGTTCTTAAAGGTTAAAAACAGGAGTGCACAAAAAAAAAAAAATTACAAGATAGACAAAATAACACCCAGGTCACTTGTGGGAACCGAAATTATGACGTCAGACATTCAAAGCTTGTGTTTCCAACGCTCAGCGACTTAGGCACCTTTAACGTAGATATAGAGAATTTTTAAAGGTACTGATTCAAATTACGGTTGCTTGATAAATGCGTTTCTTGTGGCTTAAGCTTCCGTTACTTTTGATGAAGTTTAATGAAAGTCAACAGAATGATCAAATTGAAACGTTTTAAGGAAGAGAATAAGAGTATTGGTTTCCTTTAAAAGCAAGAAATATTCAAAGGATATTCATGATGAGTCATTACTTTTGAATTTCACTAAGAGTATGATCTTGAACTTCACATGTTATGTCGTTTCATGTAAATTGATGATTGCCGTGTTCAGCTGCTTCTTTTTCTGAGAAGTTAGAAACACTCCTATATGGTGAAAAATTACTTTGCATGCTCAAACTCTGGTGGCCACGTTTTTTGGTTCTACTCCTGTGCTTAGAATCATTGAGAAAAGTTAAAATGGAGGGAGTGACTTTCATTCGTGAAGCAAGGATCCCGAGTCATGTGATAGATTTTAAATCAGAGTATTGGAAAAAATAAGGTTCCTTTTTAGCTAGTCTCACGCAAAACTTCTCAACCATTCATCGTTTATGAGTCACGTGACTTGGAGCTTTTGCCTCAGATTTGCTAAGCAAATGATTGGACTTGTCATTTACAAATTCCTGCTCTAAGTTTAGAATGTACAGCAGAATTTCAAAAAAAAAAAAAAAACAGTCGCCTTTACGAAAAACAAATATTTTAATCAATGAGTTATTTTCGAAAAACCTATGTTACAAGTAAGGTAATAAATAGTACCCTTATTAAAGCTGTGTATGTTTATATCAGATCCTACACTTATGAAAACATATAACGCTCACACAATTCTTAATGCTTTTTCTTCATTTCTTCTCGTTTGTGTAATCTAAAAATAGTTCAAACTTAATTTTTATTGAAAATTAATTAATCATAAATCAAAATTATGAAAAGTTATATTAAAGATAATTAAGATATTATATTTTTGAAAACAACTGGAAAAAAAGTAACATATTGCAAAAGCTGTGTTTTAGTTGGCATAAAAATCAGACCTTTTTGCCTATTTTTTCTTGATTGGCATTTAATGCTGGGTAATGTTTGCTATATTTTTCCAAATTCAGATTTCAGAATTAAAAAGTTATACCTCAAATAAAATACTTTTTTTAATACAGAAAATAGATGAGTTTGTGGACAGAAAAAAATCAGTGTAACTTCATCAATTATCATTAATGATCATAAAAGAAAAAAATTGTTCCCGAAAATTTTGAAATTCTGACTCCCGTCGATTCTTGCCCTATGCAATTGATATCTTTTCAAGAATTGGTCCTTTAGAAAGACAGAAGTCCTAGATTACAAGAGCCAACAATTAAGTTTAATTTCCTATCTGAGGTAATCAAGAAGTGGTAATCTGAGGTAATCTGGGGTAACCAAGAGAGTCAATAATTTCCTTTCCAGCTGGGGTGTAAGTGGTTAAATCAACATTTAGTTTTAACTTATTAAAAGTGAAATACTTTTTACTTCCTTTTACAAAAAATTAAGTGTTGTATTAGCGAAAAAAATTTCACTTAAAATTCGGCCTTAATTTCCATTTTGCTCAACCCCGAATTAATGTTCAGTTTTTTTTTCAACCCGACCACACGCGGATAAGTGCCTAAGAACGTATAAACATTCGAAATATCATTTTGACATTCCCCGAGTTAATTACAACGACTTTTCTCGTGACGTCCGTATGTACGTATGTATGTATGTGCGGATGTGCTTATGTGCGTATGTATGTCGCATAACTCAAGAACGGTATGTCCTAGAAAGTTGAAATTTGGTACGTAGACTCCTAGTGAGGTCTAGTTGTGAAACTACTGAATTGAATTAAAATTGCCAATAATGGGAAAATGACATTAAAATAGGAAAGGAAGTCATGTGATGCACACATCAGCTCGTTTTATTTGCATTTTTGGACTTCTTTTATTTATTCTCTCTCTTTTTTTTCTTTCCTCAAATAAACTGCTACCAATAAAGATAACCATTGTGTGTTTAACTGATATCATCAAAAAAGAAAATGTAGCATGCACGTGCACGTGAAATAAATGATTATCCAATGTAGGTACCGAAGCAATAAATCCTTTCGTTTTTTTTTTTTTTTTTTTTTCACTCTATTCACTTAATCATTTATTAAACGCTATCACGTTTTGAGAACAAAAAGACCTTCAAAAGAACTAATCAATAAAATTCTCGTGTATTTTATGTTAATAGAGACCTGCTCTGGGAATTTGCGTGCAGATACTAAAAGCAAATGTAGAAGCATTATAAGTCTTATCTTTTTTAAGAAACAATTTTTTGAATCCACATGACGGACGTTACTAGAGTATTCAAACGCATTGTAAACTTTAATGGAAAATGATCAAAAAGGCTTTCTGTTACAATATGATTAAAGTGAAAAACCAATGTAAATCAACACAAACGCATGCAAAGCACATGCTATAATTTTCTTGAAAATTTGTGCTTTATTTGCGTTGACTTTTCATTTTAGGCAAAAATGTAAACCTGATGTGAAATTATTTTGTCTTTAATTTCTATGTTCAAGGAAAAATGTACTTTGTTTATACTGCCGTGGGCGGCTAAAGGGCAGTAACTGCAAATTTTTCATTTTATTTTATTTTATTTTATTTTTTATTTTTTTAATTTTTTTTTTTTTTTTTTTTTTTTTTTTTGGCATTTTTGTCATCTATTGTACTCTCGCTTTATTGTACAAGCTTGCTTATTTGGTTTCCGCTGAAAACAAAAGCGCGGAAGAAACGTCTTATTCCAACATTTCCCTATTGTTAGTATTGAATCTAACACACATTTCTTCAAGTATCTCGAAAACTTGTTTCAGTAGATACTGCCGTTTACTAGCCCACGGCAGTATAATATAATGTTTCTGATATTTTTTGTTTGTATTAACATTTAGTTGCCAATTTATCGTAACAGTTCACAGATTTAAAAAAAAAAAAAAATCTAACTGGCATTAATTTTTCTAAAACCTTAAGTATATTTGCACGTCGTAATGAACCTTCACGTTACATGGAGAGTGTATGTCTTGCGCGTTTATGGCAGAAGAAGCTCGTCAAGTCGATTTTACTTCTTGTTACAACTGATTAGAAACTAACATTAATCAAAAGGGTAAAATGTGGCAGAGTTGAAAAATAAGAGGTACTGACAAAATTTCATAGATGTTCTTGAAATTATGTCTTACATTTGTGGACAGCAGCAAAAGTATATTCGGTGAGTGTTGGCAGAAGAACAAATGCTACAGATTCTCCGAAGATTCTGCTAAAAATATTTTGTAACTACAAAGTTGATTGTAATATACGCTTATAGGTTAATTGCAATCTGATAACTAACAACAAAATTAACTAAACTCGTTGGGCAAAATGAGCTTCTTGGTTGGTTTATGGCTTCACTGGGTGACTTTTTGCAGATTGAAATTTTATGTTGAGTGAGTATATTTCGTTTAAGAGAACAACAATCAGAAGCCGCGGATATTTTACGTTTTATTTCATTTCTGATTTATTTCCGATATAGCTTCCGAGTGCAATTCACTACCGTAACTAGTTAGATATATGCACTCTGCGATGAAACTGTTTTTTTATGCTAATTTCCAAAACGGCAATCGTACACTAAAACACGTTGTTTGCTTTGGAAATTTTAACTGTAACCATAACTTTTAGCATTACATGAGTATCGTTAAAATGAACATTCTTGGTATATTTTTCACTTATGTTGTTTCTCTTATTTGCAACAAATACCCACTAAACCTATAATACTTCATAAATAATTCCTTTATATAAAGAAACGATAATTTATTTGAGTTTTAGAAAAATCGATGTTTTTTCTTGATTTACGTCTCCTAATATGATAAATAATTTAGAGCTGGAAAGTAATTGCGCATATTGTAATATAATAGTTGTATACATATTAGTTAATCGTTTTTTTAAAGCTTTTTTGTTGATTGGTTTGCAAAAAAACTTTTTACAGGTTGCTCTTCAAAAACAAAACGATTAGTTGCACCCAAGAGTTGTTACTTGGGGTACAGATTATTGACAGATATTGAGTCCAAGTGTCACAAATTAAAACAATTTATAAATTAAGCGGAAAATTTTAGTCGAAAAGGCTTCCTGAAAATATCTTAATTTAATAAACACAGTTGGAGAAAAAATCATGAAACAGAAATCAAATAAACATATTTAATTAAAAAGATCTAAAAAATAAATGTCATCATGATCAAGAGGCAAATAAACTAAAAAAGTAATCACTTTTGTTTGGCTTTTATCCACCTGTGCTCTCATCAAATAAAAACGGCAATAAATACTCAAGAATTGAAAAAAAATCACTTCAAAGGCGAATCTCTTGATAGGATGTCTTTCTTTTCAACTTTATCACAGCGTAACATTTTAAAAACGTTTATAAAAACCTGGCAGCAAACGAGATACTTCACTGCCATACTGCTTTGCAAAAGACCTAAATTAAACCATGCCTAAGGTATAAAGACAAAAATAACACCAATTAAGTTTTGAAATTAAAAACAATACCAAGAAGCATAATTTGAAGTACGAAACAATTAAATATGTATATTTTTAATAAAGTTTTTATATTAAGATAAAGAAAGGGTAATTACAATTTAAAAAAATATATTATTGGTAACCACTAATTAAAAGATTTGTAAATTTTGAATCGAAACAAATATTTAAGAAACATTATATTTATCTAGAAATTAAGAAAGAGATAAATTTCATCAGAATTTTATTTAAATCTGCCCGCTTTTAATTGAATGTGTAAATATTAAGTAATTCATCGCAGTTAGGAATAAAAAGTATTCATTTAATGTCGCTGCTGCATAAAGATGGATGTAATTAGCATTTGTATAATGTAACTAAGCAAAAGCAGGGGAAAGCTGTACCTCATATTTTGGTTTCAGTAACAAAATTCCTTAATTAGCTTAATTATAAGCGAGAAAAGAAAAAAATACTTTCTATAAAAGAACTGCAATGGATTTGTTAGTAAGTCACAATTTTGCCTGCGTAAAAAATTGTTTGTATGTTTTTTATGGATGAACAGAAGCGCGTATTGTATTTCGTTTCGAAAAGAACTCGCTATGGAATTATTGGCATTCCAAATTATCCGATGTATCTCGTAAAAATGTATTATGTGATTTTTCGTAAGTTTATTAACAAAATTTAAATCAAAAAATAAATTCACTCTGCTCAATTTTTTTTAATTGCATCCAATGCTTTTCGTCAGTTAAAGTGTGAACTGATTTCATTTCTTTATTAAAAAATATATAGAACTTTTATATTTAAAAAATAGTAAAGCTAATCAGCAAAGTTAGAACTTTTAGCTAAATACAGACTACAGTTCCAACCTGGCCTTTACGATTCCATGCTTTATCGTTTTCGCTGGCCGCGTGCCGAAAAGAAACATGTGATCTAACAAACATTTTATTTTATGTAGGGGAAACTGGTTATGTTTGACCCGTAGGGAGACTTGACCCATGATGATTTTTTTCCATGAAAAGGATATTTCGGGAAAATTTTAGTAATATTATTAGTTAGGGACAACTTGCATAACAGTAATTTGGCGGGACAAGTCATTTCAGAACTGTCAGTGGTTTTCAAGAAAATCAGTTGTAATACTGCACCTAAAAAGTAGAGCTTGAAGATTTTGCAATTTTTTAGATTTTAACCTCCAGTTTTGAGGGAAATGAATTTGAAAAGTATGCATGCTTTAGTCACTTTTCTAGCTATCTATTGATGTACCGTAGTTCTATATAACTATAATCAAGGTTGCTAAAAATTTAAGGTAAACTAAAGAAAGCTAACTAGGGAGCTTTGATCCAAACTAAGTAGAGGAAATTAAAAATGGGAAATGAAAAACCAAAAATTGGGTCAAGTCTCCCTAGTTCCCCCTATACATAATACATACAAATTTCATATATTTAAAAATGATTTACAATTGCTAATGAATGTATGCAACTCAAATTTATGTGTTATGTTTCTTTTTATTATACAGAAATACATGAAGCCTCTAAAGAGTCCTGAATGTAGCGGCATTGTAGATAGTGGCCTAGTGGACGAAATTTTCTACCAGATTCCCGAAATCCTGTCCCATCATGAAAGTTTTCTTGACCTATTAAGAACACGGTTGAACAATTGGGACACGAAGCAGAAGGTGGGAGATGTCTTCGTCGAAGCAGTAAGTGTTTTTAATATTACTGTCATTATGTTAAAAGTAACCAGAAATATGAAAATTACTTGCTAAAAACTCTTTATTAGTTAAGGTTTATTGCTCAAAATCACCTGTTGTGGTCCACTAAATGAGACCTCCGTTTATCTATTCTTGAGATGATCCAGTGTTATATTAAATGGCATAACCAGGCGGACAAGAGGTAGTGGCGGATCCAAGGGGAGGGTCATGGGGGTCATGACACGCCCCTCCCCTAAACTGTCGACAACAGTATCCGTCCACATTGTGTTCAAACACTTAATGCATAAAATGTAAACGATTACAGTTTGTTTAAAATTAATTAGTTAATTTTGAAAGTAAATATATGAACTACTACTTCGTTTCATTGTTGATGAAATTAATTTGCAACGTGTATCCTAATTAGGTGCCTTATTCCTGTCCGATTTGTGGTTTCTTATTGTGTCCCAAGCAGTTATTTTTCGTAACCAAAACCGTTGGTTCGTTCAAGTTGGGGGGGGGGGAGTCGTTCTTCAGCAAGTCCCCTCCCCCCAAAAATAGTTTTCCGTATCCGCTCCTGAGAAACCATGGCGACCAAGTCGGAAACTATGGGCCTGGACTCGGAGAGGTCTCCTTCGTAATTGGAGTAATATGGGTGCAGGGGGCTCGATCTGACTCTCGGCTGCCCTGGGAATAACTACATCATCTTAATTACTTTGTGAAATAAAATGTTGTCAGGATTGTCAACACTTTATTGAACAAGGTACACAGGGAGGATAGAAAAATTTTCACCATTGATAAAGTTCTTAAAAGAGTACCTTCATTAAGGTGGGTCAGAAAACAAATATAGCGTAGTGAGAGGATGCCTATTAAAAAATGGAAACCATTGAAAAGGCGGAAAATAAGTAGTAGAAAAGAGCTTTTAAACTAAAAACTTACCCCCTACACATCTTCATATGAATACCCACTATTTATAACATAGGCTTCAAATCTTTGGCGAAGGAATTAAGTCATATCCTGGTTTGTTTCGTTAGTTTAGGGAGCTTTTTCTGGAGTCTGAAGTTAAACGTCATATGAGGCTCTAAGAGTTATTTACGTTCATTTTAACGTAATCCACTTTAATTCTTAACGCATCGTTCATGAACGTTATATTTCGACGCCAAAATCTACTACATTCATAGTTTAAGCTACATTCAAGTTAAAATGGTCTTGCTTCACTTTATCTCTGAATGCCTCACATAACATCCAAGTTACATACTGAAACTTCTTTCCAGTAGGTCGCAAATTAAATATTGGAGAAAACACTGTTAATACGAACTTAGTTGTAGCTACACGTCTTCGGTGAGGTGAATTAAGGAGCATTTATAGCTAATTTCATTAATTGAGGTTGCTTTATCTGGAGTCAAAAGTATGCTTCATTTACTTTAACGAACAATAAATAATTCAAACATCTCAGAAAAAGAATAGATAAACAATGAACATCTTAGACACTTCAACTATACTTTTTTAACAGATTTTTTAATGCATGACTACTATTTTTCATATGTGATGTAATTTGATATATCTTTTGAAGAAATACGATATGAATGAATTTTAAACAAATTGGAAAGAATCATTTTTACAAAATATGCCCAGAGATAAAAATGTCAATCGGAAAAATGTGTGGATATCATACTTTAATTTTAGTGGGATATCGAAAGTGCTTTTGAAATTTGTTGCATGATGTTTGATTGTCAGTTTTGATTACATACATTGAACACAATTTTCATTAGAGCCTGAACTTTTTGATTAGTGTTGTGAACTTTAAAATCTTTGTTATCTTACTATCTAGTAAGATTGTTTCAATTTTACACAAAAACTGAAATATTCATGATTAAAAGCAAAACTTAGGTTTCTAATTTTTCAATATAGTTTGCTTCACAGAAAATAATTTTCATATCCATTTTCCAGCGATTTAGTAAATGTTCCACTTTCTTTTTTAAGTCGTTTACCATCTCCAAATATCCAATCATGTTTCTAAATATCATCGTAAACTGATCCGAAAGTTCTAGAATATAAAATTGTTAAAGTTTCATAGATGCTCTCTCATTTCACTAACCAACGGGCTGTTGCCAAGGAGACGCCCAAAATGACTGAGACTGTCGTCAAATATTCTGCTTTTCGCCCTAAGCTAACTACACAAAACTTATAAACTGTTCTCTAAGTGTATAGTTGTGTCGTCAAGAGTTTCAAGTGAATTCCTACTATATCTCCTTCCACGAATATAAGATGCAAAAGTTATACAAAACGTAAGTTGAAATTTTAATGTTTCTTAGTTTAATCTACTGCAATAAGGATTGGGTTTGGGGATGGTTTGGGTCTTTCAAAAATCTACTGCACTGTAGTAGAGGGAAAAAAATCATGATATGAAGGCGTATTAAAAGTTTTCATTGGATATGTTATTTTTATATAAAATTTTAGTTTAAAGTTATCTTGATGAATTTAATTAATTATAAATCATAGCATTGCCATGAATAGTAACTGGGAAGCATTTACTTAAGTTAACATTTTGATTTTAAAGGCTTTGCTTTAAACAATTATGATATAAACATAATATTATAATTATTTAACAAAGCATGTAATGTAGTTAGAGTTAAGATATTTATAAATGTGGGGTACATGTTAGCATTCATTGGTTTAGTTGTATAGTGGCTTGGTAGAAGATAGTGTGCAATATTAGAAAGTTTGTTAAAGTCGTATAACAACAAAGTTATAAATATTATTAGAATATAAAATTAGTTGTTACGTTGTTACGAAAATGTTTACAATCACATTTAACTAAGTAAGACTATCAAAGGTCAAGACTATCAAAGGTGGAATGTAGTTAACTTTATCCATTACAATTATCCCCAAGTAAACGACACCTTACGGATAAAGCGGTTGACGGTACTCCCACCAAAATTGTTAATGAACCCCTGATGTGCTTAAAAAATTTAAAAATAAAAAATATATATAAAATGTCCTCTCAAGTGGGCAATTTGGATGGGAAAATGTAAGTTAAACTAAGATAATGAGAAACACGGAATTGTTATATAGGGTAGACTGGCCAGTAAGTGAACAATATAGCACAATTTGATTTTCAAAAGATCTTCTTAACCCCCTTAACAGCTAACTTTTGGCACTTGATAATAAAAGAGTTTTAATTGATGTATGAAATTATTTTTTTTAACTCAGAGAACTTTTATTGCTTTGCGTCAAGGTTATTGATTTATTTATTTTGAGAATTTCAAATGAAAAAAAAGGTACCGCAACCTAGTAAATGAACCAGTATGGATAAACACAACATTTTCTAGTCGTTTTCTGTTTAGAATTGTTTGCGAATGTATCCAAGCAAAAAACTTTTGAAACATGATTTTTTATTAAATGAACCTCGTGCTGTTCACGCACTGTAATGTAAGAAAATTCCGAATCGTGACAGATTATTTGCGGGCAGCGTTTGAGGATTTCAAAGGTTTCCAACAGCTTCTTGTAAAAGTGAAATATCTTTGTGAAAATGTTTCCTGAATTGCTACACGATGCATGAGTGCAGACTGATGTGAAATATCACTGATGTAAAATATACTTTTATCTACCAGTGTCAAAATTTATTCAGCGTTTTTATTAAGTGTATTTCGCCTGCAGTTGAATTACGGACTGCCCAGATTGACTGTGGTCTAAATGAGAGAAAAATGCATTTCCTGGACAATGTTGCATTGCAAGAATTGCTGGCAAATAAAGTTATTAGTTGTTTGCTAGTAACTTTGTATGAGCTATAGCCATGTTTTCTAAAAGAGCTTTAGGAGAGTACACTTAATAAATCAAGATTGTGCCAAGCTACTACTATAAATATCAGTAAGTTGTTTTCTAACTTTTCTGATTTATTCCAAAAACGTGGTGGCTTTCATTGAAAAAAATCTTTAGAAAGTCTTCAGGTTAATGTCAGGAAGTTTACTTACTTTTAGGGGAAATCTTTTCTGTTTATTACTGGCAAAGTTTAGATACATTACTATTACAGGGCACATTATAATTAGGCAAATTATGTCCTGGAACGTTTCGGATTTATTTTTACAGTGTGGGGCATGTTCAATGTTCATTTACTGCTATACTGTAATGTAACCTGAATATAGCCTAATTTGAACTTATTGACCAGTAATTCATCACCAAAAATTGAACAATCATTTCCTTTATTAACTTAGGGCAGTCAGAGATACAGCAGTTTTTTAACAATAAATATTTTATTGTAAATAGTGGATGTACCAAATTTTTGATCACAATTCGCGCAACCATTGCATCTAAAGAACTGTCGAAGAAGTTTTGTACTATTACTACTTTGTATACAATGTTTTAAGACTTTAAGGCTTAAATGCTATTCTTTATTTAAAAATATTGAGTTTTTCCTTTTTATTCACTTACGCAGATTCCGAAAACTACGAACACACTTTAGAAGGTCGTAAGAGTTTTACTTCTTTTTGCTCGCATTAAAAATGCATTAAAGACAGCAACGTGTTTGAGAGAATTTAATGTAGGGCTCCATTAGGTGGAATAGATGTAAGAGAGATAAAATAATACATATTTCAAAAGGTACACAACATTCCTATTACATGTAATTAAGTAAAATAGAGACAAGGGCTATGTGGTAAGGATAATCATATTGCAAAAACAGTTTGTCGAACGTTATTGTCTTTATGGTTCTTTTGAAAGATCAAATACATTTTTGCATGGACACATGCCTCATTGCTTAAGAAATTGTTGAACATAACAAATATTGGGGGGAGAGGGTAAGCTTAGTTATTATAAACTTGAGTTTTCGGTCTTTTTCAACTGTTTTGGGGATCATTCTCTCATGGACGGCTAAATATATACCTTGGCTAAATATGCTAAATACGCTAGTTAACCCAGCATATCTAAATTATCTACAAACAATCGTCGCCATACACCATCTCGTGCGCTAGTTTAAATGTGAAATAATTAAATGTCAATGTTTGAAAGAAAGAAAGTTATAAAAGTTATTGCCATGCCTTGTTCTAATAAGCTTGTTCTAGTAAACTTTATTACGTAAAGGGTTTTTTTTTTTGAAAATGAATACGATTTTAAAGCAAAAACATCAATTAAATCGATTTATTTCATTTATGTATTTTAAATTTTTGGAGATTTAAGCATAATTAAAAGAAAGTATTTACCTTATAGTCCATTAAAATATATAACTTCCCTAAAGTTTTTTTTTTTTTCAAAAGCAGAACATTGGTGCCTAAGCACAATTAGTTTACGAGCTCTTCAAAAAAATTTTGACAACATCCTCATATTGAGATTATACACTACCTATTTCTAAATATTCAGAAGTCGTTGGTTGTTTATAGTCATACAACGAACAGTCTGGGGAATCCACGGCTCTGATTTTATAGAGATGGTCTCGTGAATAGTCATGTCCAGTGAGACCTCTAAAGATAGCCACTACCATCTTCCTAAGATAACTGGGAATTGCTTGTCCCGAATGGTACTTGTCATTACCATTGTATGAATTTATTTTATTTCAAAATGCAGTAAATGGTGTTTGCACATCTATTGAACTGTTATCAAAACAATCACACTCTTACAAGCAGTCAGGTAAACTTCAGTTTCAATAATTGAAAATTATTTTTATTTGTTACTATCACTCTTGCATTTCAGACTGAATACTTTTTACTTGTCGTTACTAAATTCATTCTTACTGAATTAAAAATTAAGTAGTTTTTTTTTTCTTTTTTTTTTTCAAATGATTTAGAATGAACTTTTGGATTACATTAGGAATAAATATTTGTATTTACTTTCAATTGCAATAACAACCAACATTAACAACATTAACTGAATATTAAAATTTTTATTACCATGGTGTTCTAAAAGCACGATTACGGTAAGCTCACTTTATAGCAATAAACTCAAAACGGCTAAACGCATCATTACCGCTTCCTTGAAAATTTGTAACAAGAAGAAAAAAAATCGCGATATTTTCTTACCCGATAGCCGATAACTTCTGTAATTTCTGCAACGATAATTTACTATTTCGAGCTTGATTTACTATTTGATAAAAATATTTTGAAAATTTTGTTAGGCATTAGGTCTTTTCAAAGCAGTAGGGTAGACCGGGGCACGTTTACGCGGATTTTTTCCAATGAGTTTTTAATTTTTTTTTTTTTTGTTTTAACTTAGGAAATTTAAGACATCGTGTTTTTATGAAGCAGTTAATGGAGTAAAAATTGGTATAGTCAGTTGTTGCTCAGTTTTTGTTTTCAACAGTTAAAAAAAAATATTTTTCAGTCCAAATCGGTTGCGTAAACTTGCCCCTGACCCAGGGCACGTTTACGTACATGTATTTTGACATCTAACGTGGTTATGTTAGTGTTTTGAACATAATGTTTTAACATCGTTAAAATAAAGCTAATTGATTACAGGCTTAATAGTGTATAAAGTAACAGGTAAACGGGCATGAAGTACACTACATGATTGTAATCTATAAGATACGAATTTGCAACTCAATTAAAAATTAAATGGTGATGGTGATTTTGAAAGATAAATAGCCTGAAAACACTAAAATGTTTTGAAATAGTTCGGAGCGAAAAAAGCGTACAGGCACGTTTAGAAGTAAGACTCAGTAAGAACGTTCGTAAAGGTGCTCAGACGTCAACGCGTAAACTTGCCCCGTCGCCAAGTTTGGATTTGTTTTTCAAGTGCAAAAAAAAAAAATAAATAAATAAATAATAATAATAATAATAATAATAATAATAATAATAACATTTCAGTTCATACCAATACAATTCCCAAAAAAGGATAAAGTTCTGCTATTTTTTATATATTTGTTCTTTTTTAACTAAGTATTATTTATTCACAAAAAGCTTCAAAACGTTCAATTCAAAATTTACTCGACTTGGTGGAAAACAGATTGTTCTTTCTGCATGCTAGACCGAAGCTTGACTGATGCTCAAAAACTTGTGAAGATATTTGCTGGGAGCAGCATCAATATGCTATGACTGTTGACTCTCCAGTTATAATTCGTTTTGAAAAAAAAAGTGCACTGCGTAAACGTGCCCCAATCTACTCTATTTGTAACATAGTTTTAGAACATTATAGGAGCATATTATAGAAAATGCTGGTTAAAAAGAAATTAAATCTTTTCTTTTTTTTCTCATCAACTGAATTAATTACTAACTGACCCATTTTACACCGATAGAATAAAATGGAAACTATTATTTTAATAGAAGAATGGTAGAAAGATTTTTCCGGAAAAAATATCCTTCTCTGTATTGGCCATCATAAACGCTGGCAATTATTGTTTAGGCACTCTAACTGATTACGTTTTCCATTTAGGAAAAACAAGTATCAACAAGTGCCGACTGCTTTTTTTACTAGGGGGATGAGTTGTGGTTTTGTTTCGAATTAATTTATATGTAGTGACAACTCATCATTAAAGATTACTTTTCTGATGAAGTAATCCATCAATTGACTCTAGATCTCAAGAAAATGAGTTTCTTTTTCGCATTTTATTGTTACTTAGTAAATATTCACGTTATTTTGATTGAAATATATTTTTAAATCATGAAGTAAAAGCGTTAAAGATTGTGTCGAATGAAATTGAAATAGTGAAAGGAAAAAAGCTTTAAAATTAAAACATACTTCCAAATTTTATTGTATGCTTTTATTAATAATTTATATGATTTTTTGGTGTTTCTAAATATGAAATTGGATATGGAAAAGAAAGAAGGCGACAAATTTTTTTTTCGAATTTCTGGGAAATCTGAATTTTCATGTTATTTAAATGTAAGACCTCACATTTTCCCGATAGACTGAAATAGACCGCCGTCTACTGCAACAGACCATAGCGCACAAGGCTCCATCGTTTTGGGTCGGATGTTAAATCCTAGCCAGGAGATGGATTTTATTGATCGCGGTATATCTTTTCCTTCGATTAAGTTTTAGTGGTTCGCAATCGACTCTATTGTGGCATGCCGTATTATTACACTCATACCAATAAATGTGTTAAAACATCATTTGTAAAAGATTAATAGCTACGTCACATTATTGAATTAACAGTGTTATACGAGGAATTGGGTTGAAAACAATGTACTAGATTGTTTTCTACCCAGTTACACAGTTACTATAGATACAGTTACACTATAACTATAGTTCTATAACTATTGTTTACACTGAAAAGGAAATGGCATCCAAATGGTATTTTTCCCCTTCAGCTTAAGGTTTTCCGTCTCCCGGATGTGATTAAATGTTGCGTTGATGGTACACAAAACAGAATAGCAGTTCTCAATTTTAGCAAAAAGACGACATCCAAAATATATTTATTTATTTATTTTCTAAACGATGAGATTATTTTTTGGGATTTGTCAACATAATAAGTGATTTAAATCAATTAAACGTGTTTTGTTTTACAAGTACTTTTTTAGCAACTAATAATTAAACTAGCTGATCCGTGCGAATCTTTCGGATTTAAATTTATAACCTTGCTTTAAATATACCAAGTAAAATCATCTTATGTAAAATTTAACATATTCACTTACTTAGAAAATTCCTAAATGTCTCTGATCTTTTCCGGGCAACGTTCCGGAATTTTACTGAATTCCACCCATTTCCTGTAAAAATCAAATATTTTTACGAAAACATTTTCTGAATTACTACCAGTTTCATGAATGCAGATTTCTCAGTGCCGTAAAATTCAGTTTCAGCTACCAGTGTAAAATATACTAAGCATTTCTGTTTACTTTTTCGCCTTAAGCTTACTTACAAGCCATACAAGTTGGCTGAATCACAAATGACTGGCTGAATCGCACTAAACACGGTAGCTTTGCAAGAATTGCAAGTTTTTTTTTTTTTTTTGATATTGCTTGCAATTCTGTGTAACTTTAGCCATATTAGCTAAAATGCTGTATTGTAGGGATTATCTTGATAAATCTGGATGGTGCCACGAGATTCCATAAAACAAAATCTATCACTATTTCTGAAGCACAATCCAGAATTGGAATTCAAATATTTGGCAAATTTATGAGTTAGTTAAAACTATTGAAGAGTTAAAACTGATAAAGCAATAATTAAAAGATAATTATCTCTAGAAAAAAGAATTTTGAAATCAGATTTCTGAAAAAACACAAATGAAAATTTTGTTTTGCATAGATTTTTTATGACACTATTTGTGTAAATAATCAAAATATATGTATATTTTTGTGCATTTATACCGTTAAATGTAACAAAGGTGCATTTATTTCACTGTGCTCTTAGTTAAAAAAACAATATTTAAGCATTTTTGTTTGAATCTACCCTAATTTCTGAACTAGTCTCACTTAATGCCAACAGGGGGATAGTGGAGCTATCAAAACATCATATTTTAAATATGACACTGAGAAAAAAAAATGAAACAAAACTAAATGGTTCTGCTTCATGCTTAATGTGTATGAATATATTATATATAAAATGCATCAAAAATGTCATTAAAATATGTTTAGTAGTCTGATTTTAGGGCCTTTCTTTTAAAAGAGCTTGATTTAGACCCACTTCTCTTACCTGACCCTATAACATGCAACACTAAACGAATAAATTAATTAATTAATGTATGAGAAAAACTAAATGAGCAAATGAAAAAGTGAGTAAATAAGAAAATATGTGAATGAATGAGAAACACATCAAAATAGCAAGTTAGAATTGACTTGGATCCGAAAAGCAAAATAAACTGTTCAAAAAAGGAGTGGTAGTGAATTTCACGAAGAAAGAAGAAAAAAAAGTTTGTCAAACAAAAAATTGTGTGAAATAAACCAATGCATCAATGTAAAGATCAGAATGATTTATATTTTTGAATTTTTCTGTTTATTCGAAATTTCGGGATTTCATTCGACATAATTCTTAGCATAATTTTGAAGAAAAAAATGGAAGTAAATCTGTTCACAAAAACAACATTCTTGACTGCTCGAGAATGATAGTTATTCTTTCTCAAACATTAGCAATGTTTTAAATATTTCGGAAATAAAGGCTCGCCCACATGCAAAAACTTTTCAATTAGTGTCATTATTTCTGGCACACCTGATCCCGTATCTAAATTAAAAATCTTTAACTTATCTTTCCATTCAATGCAAGGCATATTGCATTTATAATTAAGGGATTAATTTAATACACCAAGAGACTTTGTTGAAATCATATGATTTTCGTTGCATTTTTAATGAACGTATTGTAAAAACAGCACGTTATATTAATAGTGGATTATTGTGTCGTTACTCAGAAAACTTTCAACATTTGTATTCATAAACTCGGGAAGCTCCTGAAAAATATTTTGCAACCAGTTGAATTGAAAGACTGCCGAAGGCATTTAAAAATATTCAATGAATTCAACATTTAGCATTATTAGTGATACAGAAAACGACCAAGCCATATCGTTTATATGCAAAAATCCAAAACGTAAGCTAGTAATTTTAAGCTGGAAAACTAGTTAAAAATAACATTAATTGCTTTATTTTGAATCAACGTTTTGCAAATATTAGAGATTATTCATCATTCTTTTTATCCCATATCTGTTTTGTTTTCTTTCATTCTTGCTTTCATAAATATTTTTCCCACGATAATCTTTTCCTTACTCTTTAAGATAGTGGTGCCCAACATGTTTTCATTCAAGTGTTGCACATCATATAATAAGTTTAATCTCGCTGGACAGAACTCATGTAAAATTTAAATATGCTTAAGATATTTCTACATGGCGTGAGAAAACACTGTAAAGGGAAGAAAATTACAAGCCAAGAGTTGTTGCCATTACTTAAATCACAAAATGCTGTCATATTTTTTCTCACTTCATGCTTACTTCATTAATCCGAGCTTTCCATACATTTTATATCAATTTCTGATTATTGGCTCTAAATATGAAACAATACTGTCGTGGGCAGGTACAAGGCAGTAACTTTTTTTTTTTGCCATGTACTGTACGTTAGCTTTGTTGTACAAACTTGCTTATTTGGTTTCGCTGAAAAAAAAAAAGGCTCGAAAAAGTGCCTAATTCCAACATTTCTTTCTGGTTAGTATTGAAACCAAAACGCTTTTCTTCTAGTATCTAGAAAACTCATTTCTTTAGATACTGCTGTTTACCTGTCCTCGGAAGATTAATTCTTAATATAGATTGAATATGATCGGTTGTTTTAGAAGTTTTAAGAATATAATTGTTCTTCATTCAAAACAATGAGCAGATTAACAGATCACATGGAACAATTTGGCAAGCCCCATATGGTCCACCGGTCGTAGGTTTGGCACTACTGATTTAAGATAAATTAGCCAAAACAAGCTTTTTAGCAACCATTATTTAATCTCTTTCATAACTCCTTCTTGCAAAAAATATGTTGTGCAAGTAGCAGAACTGAAATTCAAACGCTCTTAATTGCTAACAATTTACGTATAGGCATAAATATAATGGTATGCCGAAATAATGGCAATTTGTGTTAAGTCTGTTTCGGGTATCTTTTGATCTTCATTATTAATGTTACTAAATATTTTAGAGAAAGTACCTTTACTTCTTTTGGTTCATCATCTGCAATGTATCACCACAATTTAAATGAATATTTGATTCTTTTTTAAGCAGTAAGATCATTTTTCTTCTGTGCTTATATGATGGAATTTCCCTGGAGGGAACATTTAAAGTTTATCACAATGTATGTGCCCTTTTACTGATTGAGTGCTTTGTGTAGCATAATACAAAATCAATCATTGTTCTGTTTGCGTTAGCGCTACGAAAAGACATTGTTAGCTATTTCTAGCTACAAATCAGCTCGGGAATATGTCTTTAAAAAATCTTAAGAGGCTAGACGTTATAATAATTTAAAGAATTATAATCTTGTTTTATATTCTTACTTATATGCAATATAAACTTATGAATAAAGCGACTGGTGACATGTAAGTTAACCCTTCAGAACTCACTCCATGAGAGCTAAATACTCACACAAAAATTTAAAAAACATTGTTTTTATTTTGTTTCATCAAATATTTTGTTTCAGCAAGGATTCATAGTATTTTGAAAAAAAAAAGCTGCTAGTTTGAAATAAGTAGGTGATTACAATTCAGCTGTTCAGCCGCGAAAAAGTCAAAAAAGAAAAAAAAAATGTTTTTTTTTAGCGATTTTTGGCGAATGTGAGTATTTGATTAAATCCTATCTTAGTTCAATTTAAAACTTTATTTAATTATAAGTATTAATGTCTTTTCTCTAAACGAAATTTGCAACGATCAGTCTATAAAATCTAGGTATATATAGGTAACAGGAAAATCCAGCTACGTAGTTTTAGCACTAAGAATGTGTTTGATATTGATTTAGCAGCACATTCAGATACAAAATGTTGAAGTATAACTTTTCTTTAAAGAATGTATTTCTGTTTTACATTCAGTTTAAGAAGCCATGCTTGTAAACAATTTGCTTATTTATTATGCATTATTTTACTAACAATATTGTATTATAAAAATTGTTTAACTTTATAAATAACAAATCAATAATTACATTGAGATTTTAATGTCATAATAAACCAATAAAATAATGTGTCACATTTATTTTGTTATGCATTAGTCATCAAACTTTCAACGGCTTTTCAAAAGATTGACTAGTTCTGATAAGAGGTCCACTCCAACGAATATCACTCCCCTTGTTTTGTATTCCTTGGTGTCATGAACTGTAAATAAACTTCACATAGTATAAATACGGTAACAGTTACCTATATATGCTTGTAACAATGTATTATGAATTACTGCTTTCTGAGAATAATCACTCGAACAAAGCAAACAAGGAATGACAAAGCATCTAAAATAACGTGAGCTTTGAGTGTGTAAGTGTAAATTAAAATATTCAAAACTGATGATATACTTTTTCATTTTATAAAATTTAATAAAATTCAGCAATTATGATTTTTAAATGCTACTGAAATAGTTTAATTATCATGGCATTGATTACATTTCAGTTATTAAACAAATCTCAACTGGAATAAATTTGCACAAAATGATTTATTTGCAGTTTTAATCTTAATATGCGTGGAAGTTTCAGGTATATATATAATCTGCATAAAATAAAATAAAATCTTTGCTTATTCAAAAAAAAAAAAAAAACAATATTTTGATACTATTTCTGCACGCTTTCGAAATTTGGGAACACGAAAAGTGTTTATTTTTATATACAGACTATTTTTAAAAAATGAATAATAAAAAAATACTTATCATTGCAATTAAACTCGTGTACTTGAAAACAAATAGAGAAAAAGCTACAGCTATTGTATTAAACAGTTCTTATGTCTTTAGCATTTGCTTTACTTAAAATCTGTTATTTCACACCTCTGATAATTTCACCATTAGAACTAAAGTAAACTTCTAATAGTATTTTTCCTACATTTTTCATTTTATTTCTTATCTTTGGCATAATTTTCATGGAAAGTTAGGTAATGAAAATAGATGGATGAAATTTAAAGAAAAAAATATCTTTACAAAGAAAATATTTTAGTTTTGTGTTTCTTTCAAACCACTTTTACGCCAGCTATATAAAAAGTTGGCTCTAAAATGTCAGAAATGTTTTCTCTTTTCGTTCAATTTTATTAGTAATTCACTTGACTGTTCCGAGCTAAATGGTCCATAAAATGTTCAATAAAATAAATTTCTAGTCATTTTATAACATATGTTGATAAAAAAAAAGTCCTTATTCCTTGAAATGGGTAAAAAATTATTAGTTTTAGGCCGTTTAGAAATATTACGAAAATAATTACTCTATAAGCATAATTTTCTGAGAATTTGTATTTATAAACATAATGCTATTCTTTTCGAAGACTGCTTTTTGGTTACTCAATATTATTAATGATCCACATTTATAGTGCTTCCTTTTTAGATAAATGATACTATTCCTGACACTTAGTGATTGGTTCTGATAAGAATATACAGCACTATTAAGCACTAATCAGTAAACGAAGTATACTACTTAGTGTTTTCTTTAGTAAGGCTATATGTTCTTATTTCGTCTTGATGGTACTTTAGCTCAGATAAGTCAATACAGACTTGAATCACCTCTTAAGAGGTTTTTTCCCCATTTCCTTTCTTTAGAGAATTAGCGGGCGTGTTAAAGCAGAAGAGCTTTAGGAATTTTTTCAGCTACTGATATTATTTAACGCGGTACGCTTTGGTGATATTTCTTTTGTTTAAATATTTTTTAATATAAAGCAATGTGAAAAATAGTAATAAGTATATCAGTATACCTTAGTATATTGCATTTCTGATTTTCAAAATTCATAGAAAAAGTTTCTTCTATGTTCTTCTAAGTGCCCATCAGACAAGGTTTTATGTAACCGTCTTATATCTATCTACAAGTGAAATTTTCCTCTGCACCTGAGTGAAACGCTAAGAAATAAATGAGTTTTATTTTATAGTAATGTAAAATTTAGAAATTCTTGAGCCAACAGAAATAATAATAATAACGTTCTATACATGTTTTTGTTCTCCTAAATGTCCACCAGATGAGAAGATTTAATATCGCCACTTTTAACCGACAAGTAAAAATGTCCTCCGCTCCTCAGTATACGCCTGAAAATATGTAAGTGGGATAATAAAAATGCTTTTCGCGAAAAATGAAGCGACAGTTCACAATTTGGTTGTTTTTTTTTTTTTTCGAAAAACCCGACTTATTCTGTGTTTTATTACGCATTACTTTAATGCACATCATCCTGTAACAGAGACCCATTGGCTCAGTTGGTTAGAGCGTTGTGTTGATAAAACGAAGTTTGGGAGCTCAAAAGAAATCGTTTTAATTACTTATCTTTTCAGCAGAGTTCTGATTTAAATCTCCATGAATATATAATCAAAACTCATTATACTATTCTGAGCTACAGTTCTGTCCTTGTTAAAATCAGGAAACAATACATTAGTTTTAGCACGGTAAATAGCTCTTTAAAAAAATCTAACAAAAAAGGGTATCTATATCATTTTTATTGCACATTGCATTATTGTATGGCATCCCGAAATAGCTCAGTTCGTAAGAGCGTACTGCTCTTACGAACTCTTAATAACTCGAAGGGCATAGGATCGATCCCCCCTTTGACCAGAAAATTTACTTCTTGAATGACTAATCTTTCTCAGCTGAATTCTGGTTCAAATTTCCATGAATATATACTAATCTTAACTGATTGAAGGTAGCAAATAAAATGACAGTAGTATTGTTGCACTGAAATAAAAAAAAAGCTTTTTTTAGCATGGTAAATCGCAGATACCTCATTTCTCAAATGTATTTTTGGAGGGGTACGCCATTACTTCCTTAATACTGCATCAAAATTCAACACTAAGACATCATTTTAAAGATTTTTTTCACCGCTATCTGTAGAAAATAAACAAACGCGTCACATTTTTCCTGCTATTGAAAAGAAAAAAACTGGTAAAAAAAGCGGGTTCTTGATTTCCTTCGTAATTCTTTGCTCGGGTCAGCTAGTAAATCTAAAATATTTTGCTTTTACTTAAATAAATATTATTTATTAGTGCAAGAGTTTATAAACAAATAAGTTTATAAGTCGCATATAAGTCGCTTTACTGATTCTGATGCATTTATTAAAACGAGTATGACTTTCGAACAGTCTTTGTTCTCCTAACTCACATTCAGATAAAAACATTTAATATCGTCATCTATAAAATCTACAGGTGAAAATTTGCTCCGCTCTGGAATGTACTCTAGGAAATAAGTCAGTTCTAGATTTTAGTATCGACGCAGGAAATAACTTTTACGAGCTATTTCAAAAAATCTTTCCTTGACAGCATTTTTCTTTGCCGGGTATAGTGGTTCATTTCGTTTGGGAAAAGTATTGCTGCAGAAACTAAAAAAACTATTTGAGTTTATGACTCCAGCACTATTTTTATTGATTTTCTCTTTGGAAAAATCTCAGAGAAAACCATTCATTTCCTTTCCCATTCTTAGTACTCTTTGATAACATTGTTTCAAAATCAAGTCACGCTTTTCCCGAAAAAATATAAAAATATATATATTGTATTGATTTAGACTATATAGCTATGAAATAGGAAAGTAATTAGTGTCGGGTTATAGTGAGACCTGAGTAGGGGAGAGTGTTGAACTTGGGACATTTCTAATATTTTAATTTTGAATCAAACTTAAAATCTAAAAGTCACATTAAACTACCCCAACATACTTATATGCAATATTTTTTTTTAAACTCAGACGGTTTGAAAATAAAGTATTGTCAGCCATTTAAAGTAAAAGTTCCAAGTTGTCCCAAGGTACAACATCCTATTGTACCTTGGGACACATCCTGTTATACTATGGGAAAGTCTTTATGATTCAGGAAACAGCCATATACTTGAACCAATTTTGCACCAGAAAACAAAAAATATATTTTTTTCATGATAGTGAATTAAATCCTGAATAATTAATTATGAATTATGAATAATGAATTATGAATTATTATCTAACATTAAATGTGCTTAAAAGACTACATAAAATTAGAACATTGTTCCATGTTGCTAAACCTATCTTAATTATTAAAAACCGTGCATATGTTGTACCTTGGAACGTGTCCTAAGGTACAAAATATTTGGCTGTCCCAAGGTACAATCACCACGTGGTTTAAGAAAAACCAAAATAATGGTCAATCTAGATGCACTATCATTATTTTCTCATAAGCAAAATATTTAAAGTATTTCTCTTTTATAACAAAATAAAATTCAGTTGATTAAATTTACAAATACATGGACAGAAAATTAAATAAAAATGAAGAAAATATTTATTATGGAGTCATAAAAAAAAAATTTCTCTCACAAAATCGTCAATTTTACTCATTTGATACTGATTTTTACTATGGCACCATTTAGTGATGAAGATTACTATTGGAAATTGCAAAAATATGGCTGCTAAAATTATATTCTTAGAAATTAGCAGTGCCCCATAATACAAACGTCCCAAGGTACAACACTCTCCCCTATCCCATGCAAGCGGACACGTTGTGGGTTACAACGTTTATTTGATAACGGGTAAATGAGAGGGAAGGCTAATTTAATGTTTTAATCGTTACAGAAACTTACAATATATATATAACCAAAGTATTTCTCATATCTCTATATTTGTTTTTGTAAATTAGTTAAACTTTAATAATAAATACCTCAGTATCATGCATTAGTGAATAAGATGTGTTGTGTAACGTTCAATTAAAAACTTGTGAATGGGAGGGATGACTGGTTTTAATGTTTTTATCGTTACAGAAATTTATAATAAGTGATCAAACAATTGCATTTGTTCTTAGACTAGAATTATTTAAATGGTTGAACTTTAACAATCGATATAGTGATATCTTATTAGCATAAATTAGCGAATAAGTTGCGTAATTCAACGTTCATTAAAAACTTGAGAACGGGAGGAATGGTTTTATGTTTTTATCGTCATTTTTCTAAATTGGATTTTGCAAATTGGTTAAACATCATATTTATTTATTTACATAAATATTTATTAAAACTATATTTAATTTTTAAAAAGTAGAAAGGCGAATATATTATAATTTAGTAACAAAAAGGGTTCTAAACTTAGCTTTCATTGGCCTTTTCTACTGTTTGGATTTTAATTATTTTAGAAATAATTTCAAAGTCTCACTTTACAGTTATTCAGGGATACTGGTCGTGCTCCCTGATACACGATGCATTCGTTTACCTAATTAATTGATCCGATGTTAAGTGATCAAGAATTATGTAAATTATTCCAATAATGATATTGATGTTCAGTTCATTAACTGGATGGATGTATTAACTGTAATGGACCATTCTCGGAAATTTCCACAGAAAAAATGCAGCATCAAGAAGTGCGGTGAATGAGATGGCCAAAATTCTTTTGCAATGGGTCGATCTCCAAAAACAAAATATTGAAAGTAAATGCAATAAGTATTTGCATTTTGGATCATTAAGCGCGTCAGGTAAAAACACATAATTTTTGATGAAATCATTCAGTGACTCAAGCCAAAAAAAGGAAAAGGGAACTTATTTCCTTATTATGTTCTTAGAAGTAAAATAATATGTTAACTCTACCTGCAGATCTCTTTCCAATTCTCATAAACGTGTAATGGCGTATATTTCACTCGGCTCAATAAGTCAGACATTATGCCAAACAAAAAAAAAACATGAACAACAAGAGTGAAGCTTACTGCATATGCTCTTGTGATGACATTGAGGACTCGTCTCATGTCATTTCCTTTTGTGTAAACATCCTTACATTTTTCTTGACGAAGATGAATCAAATGATGTGTAACAGTCATGACATCTATTTTCGTGTACCTTCTAGAAGTACATAAGACTTTTTATGGTTCTTTTCAAGTCATATCGGTGATATTTTGAACTTGCAAATAAATACTTAGCTTTATGCGTTAAAAGGTTTGGGAGTCAATCATTGACGGCAAATATTTAAAGAGCGGGAAAAACTGATTTTAGTTCATTGAAATCAGTAGCTGTTCAACAAAATCCAAACCAGTGGTTGGAAAAACTACATTTTTTTTGTAGCGAACTACAACTACAACTACTTTGTTACAAATGTAGTTAACTACAACTACAACTACTTTGTTACAAATGTAGTTAACTACAACTACAACTACTTTTTTCAAAATGTAGCAACTACAAACTACTTTTGAAATGTAGTCGCTACTTCGCTACTTTCCAAAAAATAAGTAAATAAGGTGGGGTTGTCCCTCAAAAAAAGAAAATCAATTTTTCAAGTCGCATACACTCTTGTATTTTTCCTCTTGCGTCAAAACAATCGTGAGAAAAACTTTCATATAATTTGCACAACGGCAATCCGTGCTGACTTGCACCTGAAAGTGCAAAACAGTACTTGTATGCTAGGACAAATCGGGGGGGGGGGAGGACTGTTTAGAAACTTGAAATTTCTGTTGATAAAACGTTGCCCTGTACCCAACACCTCACATGTACCACAAGAACGTTTATTCAAATTAAAAAACATTTAGATATGTCTAGAGATGAAAACAGTCGGAAAAAAACCGGAAAATTTCCGAAAAAAACGGAAAAAAACCGTTTTTTTCCGAAGGAATAAATTTCCACTTCGGAAAAATTGAAAAAAAAAAAAGAATTTTTTCAACTTTTCATTGTTTTGATTGGAATTTTCAGCAAAAAGTGATTAGAATTTTTTTACGCTTAAACTCTGATGCAATTTCCTCCCCCCTCCCGTTTTATGTTAAATGCTGTCTAACGTTAATGCAAGTTGTTGTATGACACTATAATTTGCATATAGATAAAAAAAATGTTTAATAATACTTTTTACAAAAAAGATTAAAAATTAACCTTAGTGAAGAATTTATTTTCCTTCTTCATAAAACAAACAAGCATAACTTTAATCACAAAACTATGTTTCTGCTGACTGCGAACCAAATGTACAAGGTGCGGCAAAAAAAAAAAAGGGCAAGCCGGGGGGGGGGGGGGGGGCTCTAATATTTTTCCCATGGAAACCGACTTTAGTACAGATTAGAGCTTATACAATTTAACATTTTTGATAACTAATTCATTAATGGCTGGAGAAAAAAAGTTTTTACTTTTTCACAAAGAAAAAAGGATTAAAAGGAAGGAAGTTCTCATTTCCAAAGGGGGGGACTTGAGCCCCCCCCCAGATGGGAGCCTGTGGTGTCTTCAGACCAAATCCTATGGTTCTGGGGGAAATGAACCGGTTGAACTGTAAATCAGTGAAATGGTATCTCTTCCAGAGTGGACTTGCGGGCCCGTCGCAAACGTTTTTGGCATTTTTATAGAGTAATACGAATGCCTGAATTTTTGGAACTTGCAAAACTTCTGTTAGAGCTTTTTTTTCCCCTAGTCGCACTTATCAGTTACAAATTCCCTCAAACGACTGCTCGCGTGGAAACCCGAGGATTTCATTGAACTCACTTTTGGATGACCTGACGATTAACTGAAATGTTCACTGTTCGTTTTTATACACTTTCCGGACATCGACTATCATTTCCAAGCCACTTGAAACGGCATGCCGTTTCAAATACTGTTTGTCGAGGCACAACAAACAAACGAACTGTCGTTCTACTTGGTTAAACAACTTAAAATAGCAGGTATTTCGCTTAAAATTGTAAGAAAACCGAAAAACAATTAAACTAGGTAATATATTGTAAATTATTTCCTAATAAAGTGAGAAACAAAAATAAATTAGGTACTCATTAAAATGAAATTACCTTTCTTCCATTCGATGATACAATTTTTGTCCGATATTTTTTTTACCGCACCCTGTATACTGCCGTGCTAAGCAAAAAAGGGGACTTTGCAGTTGGGCTCAAGCTGAGATATTGTATTTTAAAATGTGGCTCCTCCATATATTTGATTCATTCTTGATCAAATGACCCTAAAACATTTTATTTATTAAATAAAATACGAAACAGAGAACAACTTGGTTATAATAACTCAAATTTGTTCAAAAGGGCTGGTGTGACTACTTTTACTACTGTGCTTAGCACGGCCGTATGAAAAAACTTAAACTCCAGTTTAATTTTGGTTCAGCTTAAGAAAAACCAATTTAGTTTTAATTTGGACTTAGACTGGATTGGAAAAAATTCAAACTCAATAGCTTTCATTTTCAGACAGTAACATTGTATTATTTTTCTTCCAAAAAAAAAAAAAAATGTATCAATCTTGTTTGAGGTCAAAAATTTAAGAAGTTTCAAAGGCAATCTAAAATAGAAAATGTAATTGTTATGATTAGACACACATTACCCAATATTATTGGTTGAGTGACGACTTGACTTATTTCTGTGTTTGACCATGAAAACTCTCTACTCAGTTGTAAAATAAAATGGTTTTTTCTTCTAATTTATCTTACCTTTATGTGTATTTCTGTCAGGCAGAAAAAGATGTGTGGATTGCATACATATTTTTTAATACTTAACCCTTTATTCAGTAAGTTACCGCCCTATAGCCAGGGCTAAGGCAGAAATATATGAAATACACCGCCAGCTCAGTCAATTCCAGCCGAGGACTGCAGTTTCGTGCTTATTAGCACTCATCAGCCCGGCATAGGAGTGACTGAGCTGGAGGTGGAAAACCTCTTAAGAAAGCCAAGAGTGCCAAACAAACTGGTAGCTAATACAGAATTAGCACATGGTTGCTCTGGTTGTGCTAATTCTGTATTAGCTACCAGTTTGTTTGGCACTCTTGGCTTTCTTAAGAGGTTTATATATATATATATATATATATATATATATATATATATATATATATATATATATATATATATATATATATATATATATATATATATATATATATATATATATATATATATATATATATATATTTTTTTTTTTTGACGTAAAAGAGAAAATATAAGAGAGTGTGCAACTTGAAAAATCAACTTTCGATTTTTTTTGGTGGGGGGGGGGGACACCCTAATACACACACACACACCGTAAGAGGATTGAACAAAAAAAGATTGATCAATTAGCTCATCAGAAGACACTAAGAAAAATGTCCGTTATCATACTCTCACACACTGTAATGCTCGTATTTATTGTAAGTCCTCCAGAACAGTTCAATTTCATCCTTTTCTATAACATTTTCTGTAGCTTCTTTTTATTTGGTAATTACTGTCGAAAAGTTAAGCCTCGCTAAAATATTTTTGTTTTTCAATCTTTGATCTGTTCATATAAAATTCACCAAATTTTCAACTCGCGAAATCACCGATATCTTCATTTTCGCGAAAATAAGTGCTTTTTGCAACATAAATATTGGTGAAATATGAAGATTACGACGGCAAAAAAAAAAAAAAAAACTAATGGCGTCAAACAGATAGAACGTATGGCGTCAAAATGAAATACCTGAGGTCAGCTCGTATTTTTATGAGTCTTATTTCTCATTGCATCCGCTGATGTACTTGTGGAAAATTTGCGCCAGTCAAATTCGTTTGAATCTTGATTTTTTTTTCCAGTTTATTTAAAAGTAGTTTCCAGAAATCGCTACAAACTACTATTTTTTGTAGTTAACTACTCACTACTCTACTTTTTTTAAAAAGTAGTGCGCTACACTACAAACTACTCAAAAATGTAGCTACTACAGTAGCGTCGCTACTTGTAGCGCGCTACTTCCAACCACTGATCCAAACATTAAGTAAATGACGATAACGCAAATAAATTTAAAGGAAAGTCACGTTAAAAAAAGGTATATGTATATGATTTGTGAATTGAAATAATGAATCGTAAATTGAGACGGTGGGAAGCAAAGTGATGCAGTGGACTTTTTTTTGTTTGGAGTAAAACTTGCCCAAATTTCAAACCCTTAGTTCAAACTTTCAATAAAACGATTTTTCTAAATCATGCAGTATAGTAGCATCTACAGTTTTACTAGTATCATATCTTGCCCCAAAGCGGAAGGGAGTTTCTTCTACCAGTTGTACTAGCTATCTCCAAATTTAAGCACTTACACTCCTTTGTTTCTAAGTGCTTCAATTAGAGTAAAGTTTTTTGTATCAAACCTCATATAACACTCTATTGTAAAAGCATCTCGAACATTTCTGAATAATAGACTTAGTTCTTGAGACGTAAAATTCAGGAGGATTTTTTAACCGACTTCAAAAAGGAGGCGGTTATCAATTCATACCGTATGTATGTTTTTTTTTTTGTTTGTCCACTCATAGCGTCTCACCTAGTGAACCGATTTTGATGATTCTTTTTTTAATGGATAGGGGATGGCTCAACTTAGGTCCCATTATTTCGTTTGACCATATTTGTTCTTTAGAAAAAAAGTTATGGGCAAAAAACAGTAAATTTTATGCAATTTCCCTATTAAATGATTTTGTAGCGAAGTTCGCACTTTTCATCCGTGGACAACGGTGGCTCAGTGGTAGAATTCTCGCCTCCCACACGAGCAACCCGGGTTCAAATCCCGACTAGGACAAAGTGTATTTTACTAAAATTTCGTTTCTACTGTTTCCCGTATTTTCTCGAATCTTCTATTAATTTCTGTATCTTTCCAAGTCTGGAAAGTTCCAGCACTTTCTCAAGTTGTATATAAGGAGATGTAACGTTCATTCGTGGTTCTGAATAAAGATCTCGAGTTGAGACTAACGAGTATTCGCTTCATTTGGCTTTCACATTGTCTTCGCTTTCTTCATCTACGCGACAATAGGAAACTCATTGTTATAAAACTTTGGTGCCCTATAACATTAATAGTAATTGTAATGATAATTTTGAATGAAGGCTTCTCTGAAGCAAGCATCAAATTTCTTCAAGGGATATTTCGATAATGGGGAATCTGACGCTGTCGTCTCATTTTTGGCGTAAATAATTTTATTTTAGTAACCCTGCTGATTTATAGTAACCCTATGTGAATTATCAAAATCTTCCTTTCTTCAGTGCTATTGCTCCATAGTAGGGGTAAACCTAACCTGGAAGCGAGGTGATGCAGTGATTAGGATCTGCTTAGCCTTCACAATGCAAGCATTAGGTTTGACTCAACTACTCTGTAGTATTTTTATCGTTATCATCTAGGCCGATAACAGATGATCGGGGCTACGTAAGAAAATACAGAATTGCATCATGATCAACTTAGATGCTGTGGAATGTAAATTAGTTAGGAAAAACGTAATACTTAAATGGTTATAATTAAATTAACTACGCATGATTTCCAGAGAGGAACAAAAATAAGTTTTTAGTGCCAATCGCTTAAAGTTTAACGCGTGTCAATAGTTTTTTTTTTTTTTTTTTTTTTTTAGTATGGAGCATTTTTAAGAAAAAATGTGAATTATCGTGATGGTAACTTCTTATTATTTCTAAAATACCTACATTTACACTAAAAAGAATGAAATAAAAAAATTTTGAAAAAAAATAGAACCGACTTCAAAATTGCTCTAAAAAGTGAAAAATAATTTTATTCTTTAAACACCATCGATAATGCTTTTAAACATAATTTTTGAAGTTGGCGCAAAAACGATAGATAAAATCATTCACAGCCATAACTCAAATACAACTATAAATTTAACCAGGACCAGTTTCTTCACTATCACATACATTATGCATTGATGACAGCATATTTGAATAGCGATATAAATGTTTCGTTCGTAACTTTCGATGCTTTTCTGAAAAAAAAATGAACGAAGCATGGTTACACTGGATTTTACGTTTTGTTTTTGCGCCAACTTCAAAAATTATGTTTAAAAGCATTATCGATGGTGTTTAAAGAATAAAATTATTTTTCACTTTTTAGAGCAATTTTGAAGTCGGTTCTATTTTTTTTCAAAATTTTTTTATTAAATTTTTTTACAAAATTTCACGGTTCATGAACTTGCAGATATTGCATCTATTCGATCATAGATGAAATCACTGTATTAAGTTTCGGTAAAGGATTTGTTTATTAAAATTTTACCAAAAAACATAGTGATGCTGTCGTGTGTTAAATATTGTGTAATTTTTTAATTTTTATCGTAGAGAACAAGCTATCTTCCACTTTATACCATATCTTTGTGTAGTAAATACACTTTAAATAATCTATGTATTCTTCTACTCCAAAAAACGTACTGCCGAAAGTTTATCTAAATGCTTTAAAGAAATTATAAGTTTACAGAAATTATAAGCTATAATGCGGCTTCCGTGCAGCAACCATATAGATGAAATCATTGCATTGTTTTTGAAAATTGCTTTTTTTCTGTATTTGAAATGTATATTGAAAATTTTATCAAGGTCTTTGTGTTTTAAACTTGTCTATCTTAAAGGTTTCAACCGCATTAATAAACGATTTTTATACTCAATACGTCATTAATGTGAACTCTGTCTTAGCTCTTTGAAATGTTTTCTGTCTTTGGAGGCTGTACTTTCTTGTCGCGCCGGCACACCGAGAAAACGGATTTTTGCAAAAACAGGTGTATTATAAAACAGGTACTACTGCTAGCTAAGTAGTCACGCTTTAAAATTATTTTTCTTTTCGGTGGAAATGGGGTAGACATTTGACTTGGTTAAAGATTATTTTTCTTTAAAAAAAGTCAAAATTACCTATTGTGCAATACTTTGAAAGTAGGGTTTCCAATCCCGCATTCCTGATACCGAACCCCACGGGATTCCACATGATATTCAACGGGATTAATCCCGAGAGTAAAATGAGAGTAAAATCCCGCGGGATTTTCGATCTCGCAAATACAGGTAATTACCAAAATAATGGAAACACCTGGAAAACTTTTTTGGGGAATCGCTACTCTGACGTAAATGTTCTGTTTATATAGGTGCCCTTCTAACTTTAATCGCTCACAATGGTGACTCTATATGGTGATTGCGTGTTGTGGTCACTTTTGCTGCTGTTGTTCGCTTTTTAGACATTACAATCCACTTCAATACCCGTCGGTTTATTTCATTGAGCTTCTCTTCCCGCCCATTATTTTGTTTTGCCGAGCTTGTCTGACCGCGCTGTGTGTATGCTGTCATGACTTTAGATACTGTACTTTCAGATGCACCAAAAAGTTGAAATGTTTCAGTTACACTTGCTTCAGCTAGACGCGCTCCAACAATTTGGCCTCTTTAAAAATTTGAGAGGTCCAACATTTCACGTGCTTGAAAAAAATCCAAGATTTCCAGAACTTCCGTTAAACCACCAAATAATACCAGAATATGTACATTGCTATTTAAAAAAAAAAAAAAAACAGATATCTAATTTTATTCTTTATTACTTACAAAGCGCATTCAAAAATGTCACTTTTACTCTCAGGTGTTTCCATTATTTTGATAACTACCTGTATATTGCATGCAAACGTTTCACAATTTTTGCCGTCCATAAAACGGAATATTTTTACCATTATCGTTTGAAATTTTAATCACCTTCCTGTCTATTTGCAAGAAGAGCAAGAAAAACTTCATGTCTCACATGAGCAATGGTAGATTTACCATTTAAAAAAACAATAAATATTGAGTATTTTTTCTGAGAATGAATTGGTATTCGTATTCGAGGTTTCAGTGTTCATACGTTCAGCAATTGCGAAAATGCGTAAAAATTATAGGCTATTTCGAAAGCCATCACTAAATATTGAAACCCAGAAACTTGGGCTTTAAAAGAAATTGAGAAAGTGTATTACAGAGTGCAAAATACGCTGCAGTAGCCCTGAATTTAAAGTTGGAACGCTTCTGTAAATTTAAGCATTGCGCTCGAAACCTTTAACTTACTAAAAGGGCACAATATTTTCTTCCGAACAAGGAAGCAATGAGAAACCTGACATTCTTTATTTATTTTTCCTAACCTGTACACTGTAAAAAAATTCCGAAACGTTACTGGGTATTTCCGTATCACGTTTCGGAATTTTAATGGTTTTTATCCACTTCCTGAAAAAATTAAGTTTTCTTGACAAAAACTTTCCTGAACTGCTACAAGTCGCAAGAATGCAGACTTTTCACTGTTGTGAAAAATAATTTTAGCTCCCAGTTTAAAGATTAATTGAGCGTATTTATAAGGTGTATCGGCTTTACTTCAAGTACGACCCGTCCATGCTAATTAAACTCCCAAAGGGAGCGAAAAAGTGTGGACTGCATTGCTTTGCATGATTTACAGGGCAAGTAAAATTCTCGGTACTTTCTTCCAATTCTGGCATAGCTTTGGTCATGTTTGCAATAATGCTCTTTTAACTTCCTTGATAAATCAGAATGATGTCAAGACATTTTTTCCACACACACGACTGGTTTTAAACGGGAAGATTTCTGAATTTTTCACGAGGCTTCCAGGATAATATCAGGAAGGTTACTGAATTTTAGCGGAAAAACTTCCTGGAATTTGCAAAATATGTTACTGGCAGATATTGGGCACATCAGCTGCCCATTATTTTCCAGGAACGTTTCTGAATCGTTTTTACAGTGTAGGAAGAGCATGTCAATGTCTTTGTCACCGGGAAGGTAATAGTATAAATGTGGGTGGTAGCTTGAAAATTATGCTGGATGAATTAACTGTGCAATCTTCAATGTCGGCACGACTTGGTCGAAGCGACCAAGTGCCTCTCGACCTCTTCGGCACAAATAGGTGACAAAAACTTGGATGAAACACTAGATGACTCGCATGACAGTGCAGTACGTTAAGCTGCTCAAGTTTTTGATAGTCTCTTTAAAGTGAGGGGTAAAATTAGCAAAATTATTCAAAAACTTTTATTGAAACTGCGATCCGGTCAGCGTTCACTCCCTGCTGCAACGAATCAGATGCACTGATGCAATTACAACGTTAATGAAGCAACGAGGCAAGGTAAATTGAATTGAGTAATACACAAATCAAACAGTCATCCTTTTTGTCCGAAATTTGAAGTTCATGAGCAAAAGCTCTTAAAATAACCCCCATAAGAAAAAAAAAATACGTACACTTTTGCGTGCCAAACGATAGTCGCTAATTGAGATGTGACTTTCTAGTATTCTACAACTGGTGTACGGAATTCGAGATAAAGACTTCATGTAACAAAAACAATCCTTCCTAAAAAGCTCAACTTTTTCTTTTTGACATAAAAATGCAACTTTTTGAAAAATTAAGTCAATCCCGCGGGATTGGATCATTACAATTCCGAAATCTCGCAGGACTGAGATTGGCGCGGGATTGGAAACCCTAGTTGAAAGAAGTCACGATTCAAATGATATCCCTCTAAACGTTTTCCTTTAATGATTCTTAAGGCAAACACAAAGCAAATTTCTAATATCGATTCTTCAAACTGTCCGGTTCTTTATTGCTGAAAATATTTTTTCGGCGTGTTACGCCTTTACAAAATTCGATACATTTTGAAATTCGATATGGTAAGATATTTATCCCTCTACAGTATATAATGTATTACCTTTATCACTGCTGATTTTGATATTATTATTATTATTTTACTTTTTAGAAAATGTCTCATGCTCTGATGAATTCTTTCCTTAAACACACAAACCCTTTTCTCATATACGGGACTCATTATCTTAAGTGGTGTCAACGTAATGCCCCACTAAGTGTAAATAAATTACTTTTTCGAGCTTATCGACTTTTGAAAAAGTCACTTGCGTTAAATTGATGCGTCTCAAAAACCTTTATCTTCATTTGTTTTTGTTTTTTAAGTAATAAACGATTTCAATATTCTGTTTTTTCCCCCTTCGTCTTCTTACTTTGTAGTATCTATTTCTTTAATAAACGCTACCTTCAGACCCTATTCACTCGCCCAGACAGTAGCTATAATAATGCAATATTTTTATTAAAATCTTCATAAAGTGATAAAAATTTCTGATATATTTTGAAAATCTTTTAGTTCATATGCAATAAAGTAATGGTAAATCGTTTTTAGTTTATGTTATTTATTTCATTTATTCGTTTATTTTATTTAATATATTTGTGTATTAATTTTTGTAGTGACCCCCAAAACATCAGATGACTTTTAAAAATCTTACTTTCGAAATAAAAAGATTATCAACTGTACAAAAAAATGCATTAATAAAGAAACAGTTATTTATTTGATTTCAGTTTTATTTGAACCTACATTCGATGTCTTGAAATGATATCACTGTTTTGCTTTATGTCTCTGAAACAGTTGAGATTTTTTTCATGAATATACCTTTTCATGCATGATTAAATACAAGCTTCTTTTTTTTACCAAGGAAAATATATATTAATTCGATCTAATCCACCCAAATTTTACTATACAACAATCTGTCCTGCTTGCAATAGAATCGGTACGTATTTGATAGCAGTTAATGAAATCTTATAATAGCCGTTCACGCATACACATTACATATAAAAAAACACTCCCGCACATAAAAAATAAGAAGAAAAAAAAAGTCATCCGTAGCATTCTTTTGAAATAGACTGAAGTTCAGGTATATCAAGAAACAATGTCAGGAAACTTATTTAGGGATTAAGGGATTTTTTGGTCTTGCCCAAGAATATCTGATGAGATGATGTAAGGATTTGGGAAAGGTCATTGCTTGGCAATCCTTGAAAGATAAATCTGAGACTTACAGTTACGGTATATTAATATTCTTCTGAGCAATTATGATCCGAACACGTTCTCCTTTTGTTATCCAGCTTGTTAATAACAAAATCTTATCAGTATGTATCAACACATATGAGCTTCAAGCAAAGTGAAAGCGTATCCGAATTTAAACAAGATGTAAGAATAAATCGGAAAACATCTCAAAAAAGCGAGCATAGCTAATCGTTATGATGAATTTAAAGCATTTGTTGTTTAACGTTGCCTTTTCGGTTTTGTATAACTTATTATACAATCATTCAAATTTTATGACATAGTCCGGACGGACTAAAAGGAAAATTTAGCTCACGGAATATATTTAATGTTTTCTTGCGGCTATTTATCAACTTTTATAGAAATAAATTTTGAAAAAATGCATGTCTAACTGTGTAAGCTAAAAAAATATCCCTGAAAATCTTTTGGCAGTTATTAGTTATTCCAACTCTGCTACCTATGAACATGAAGCCGAAATATTTAACCGCAGCAATGCATAGCAAGAGTGAAGTATTCAAGTACTTCTTTCAACGGTTAATTTTTTTTTTTTACCACAAGGCCCCCTTTTTTTATTGAAAAAAATGCAGACTAGATTCGTTTCATTTTTTCGTAAACTTGTTTATTTTTAATTGTATTCTTTTTACCTTCAGTTGGAATAGTAATCAGTGTGCTATTTCATGCTGAAGGAAGTGGTATAAAAGTAAACACCATTAGCAAAATAAATGATAATCTTAGATTTCAAAATCGTTTTTGCAATGTGTACGTTATTCAAAACGATGATCGTATACGTTTTCAATGGATTATCCTCTGCATGTGCATACGTCTTCATGAAAAAACGTTATGTTATCAGTAAAACATCGCGTTTCCTCTCCATCCTTATATTCATTTTTAAACAAGAGACTTTTTGTAAGAAAAAATATTCGCTGTAGATAATATTTTATATTTAACAGAATTTCCCTGGTGCCTAGTTTATTTATTTATTCTTCCAAATTTTACATTCTTTAAAAGGCTTGGGGCAGTCTTTCAAAATTCAATTTGGTATGGTTTGACAAAATTCATATACATTGTAAACAGTGAGCATAACTAGATTTATTGAAAACATTTTTTAAGATAATTTGGTATATGGTAGGATGATATATTTCATGACGTTTTCTTCACGTTTACTGATTAGTTTTTCTAATCGTCCTGGTATTGATCTGTTATTGTAGGGTTAGTAAAAATGTCCTCAATAAAGGTTAGGTCAGTACATTTAGCACTTGACTGTTGTCGATAAATGTCGTTGGTATTTAGTTGGTTGGTTCTGTCAGAGTGAATGGTGCAAACTTCGTAATGGGTTCAACCTTGATGACACCTTGAGGACATTTATCGATCTCGAGAATTCTTGCGAAAATCTGTGTAACCCCTTCTGCGTTGCTGTAATAGTTGCAAAATTGTGATCAATGGACATTACGGTAAGTCTTCCATTTGACTGTTGTTGCTAAATACATTTTGCATTTAGTTATTGAAAGTAACTATATCAATGTTCTAATGCTTATGTGCTGTTGTAATCGTAACAAAATTGTGCTCAACAGAAATTTAGTTTAACTTTTTGCTTGACAGTGTTATATAGTTCAAAGCTTTTGGGAATTTGGCCATTATATTGCAAGAGCTACAATTTTTTTCATGTATTTGGTAGTAGATGTGTAAGTTAGGGGTAAATATTAATAGACATATACTTTTTCTTTTGGCTGCTGCGGTAAAACATATATTGACATTTGATGGAGTATTTTGTTGTGATAATGTCTAAGTTAAATGTTTAAAAGTGTGGTTAGTTTTGTGAAAAATTGCTATTGATATACAAATGCTCAATTTAGAAATGAAAGGAAAAGGTTTCATTCGCTGTAGAAAAGCAGTAAAATTAATTAATTTGCCTACGGTTCTGTGACTAAAATTACTTTAACAGAACTTATTCTAAACATTTACATTTTCTTCGGATTTTGAAATTGTTGCATACTAGTTTCATGGTTTGAAACAGATTATGCAAAAATTAACCAAAGTACACTGTAAAAAAATTCCGAAACGTTACTGGTTATTTCCGTGATACGTTTCGTGATTTCAGAGGTTTTCACCTATTTCCCCAAAAAATCAAGTATCTTCGCAAAAAAGTTTCCTGAATTCCTAAAAGATGCACGAATGCAGACCTTGCACTGGTGTGAAAAATATTTTTTGCTACCAGTTTAAATATTGACGGAGCGTGTTTATTAAGTGTATCGGCTTTAGAATGTTTATGGCCCGTCCGGATTGACTAAGCTTCCAATGGGAGCAAATAAGTCACTGGATAGCTACAGCTTTGCGAGGCTGGAATTGCAGGCAAGGAATATGCTTGGTTCTTGCTTGCAATTTTCGCGTAGCGTGGCCGTGGTTGCTCTAATACCTCTGGAGCTTTCTTGGTAAATCAGGAAGGTTCTAATCGAAGAAATTAAACCTATTTAATTTTTCTAGAAGGCTCACGACTGGCTTTAATAGGAGAGATTTCTTAATATTTCAGAAAGGTTACTGACTTTTATCAGAAAACGTTCCTGGTTTTTGTAAGATATGTTACTGGTAGAAATTGGGCACATCAGCTGCCTATTATTTTCCAGGAACGTTTCTGAATCGTTTTTACAGTGTAAAATTCCCAATAAAAAGTTATACTTAGGAAGTAAACAGGTAAATATGAAGCCAAATATTTGAGTTAATAATTCTAATAAGAATGCCTAAAATGCCTAAGTTTTAAAATGAATTACTGTAAGATATCGATTTTTGAATTCCCACTGGTATGCAGACATTTTACCCGATTAAAGTCATACACACAGATTTTATATATGAACTTCAAATGAAATCTAAGGTTCTTTTATAAACCTGAATACATCTTACTTGCATTGTTCGCAACGAGGGCTTCTTTTATTGCCATCGTATTATCCACCTGTTTTGTGTTAGTGATTTTGCAACAATGTTTTATTTATATCTTGAGAAAGAACGGACTACCTTTTCTCCTTTGCATTCACTATTCCCTCAGATCTATCTACAATGAAATAATAATGTCAAAGAAACAACCACAGCTAAACATAGGAGAAAAAGCCGAGGTTGGTTTAAATCTATAGATAAGCTCTCGGTTCATCGAAGCATCAGTGTATGAATTCAATTTGTTGACGAAAGAAGTTACGAAATGAAGTTACTTCCAAACTCGATTTAGTTATTAAAAGAATTCTTTGGCAAAAGCATTTTATTAATGTTGCTTCGATAAATGAACAGAAGGTGATATTTTCAGGTAATAGTATTATCTATTTTAAGTAAAAGGTACAGAGTGAACGCTGGTTAATTGAATCAGTGGCTAAGTGAATCAAGCGCTTGAATGAATCAAATCTTCCAAATCAGAATAAAATCCAGCTTTATTGAATTAGCCGTTTTATTGAATCAGCCGCTTTATGGAATTGGCCGCTTTATTGAATCAGCCGCTTTATGGAATCAAAACTGTTTAGAACAAACGTGATTCATATAAGCGGCGGCTACTGTATTTAAAAATGCAGACTCGTGAAATGTATTTATTAGATGTTGTAGAATATGTTTATTGCAAGAGCTACTTTAAGGACTACAAAGACGAGCTTATATGAGTCCTGTAACGGCTATGGCTGTGACTTGTCTGCTAACGGAATTAGGGAAATCACTGTTACAGAAATTTAACTTTCAACAGCTATTGTACGTTTAGGCTTGCGGAAAAACGTGAATTCAGAAATTCAAAATTGCAAGTTGATAAAAAAATGCCCTTAAAATTCCAAATATCTCACAAAATATCCCAATTGCTGTTTTTTAAGTCTGTCACAAGCGGTCTAAACTTTATTCATTTTTTCAAAAAACTGATTTTTCTATACAATACATAGGGTAACGGCAACAGTAACAGACATGCTTAAGACATCACTCTCAGGTTAACTCAATTTTCTGAGCCATTTAATGTATTTAGACTTTTAAAGCTATTTTTCTCTCATGCAACTACATCTCATCCAACGTTTGGCTGCTTCTGGATCTTCTGAATTAGTTAATTCTATTTTTATTTGCTCAATTTCGAAAAACATGTCCGACCCCCAGTAACACACACCAAAAATTCTGACGATACCCTGTTACAGAGAGGATGAGGAAAGGATGAGTAATGGACAGAATTCGCCTTTCTCTTCAAAATGTGCCAAAGTTCTTAGTTTTTAGATCTAAAACCTTAATAAATTCAAATAAACATTAAACACCGGCAGACCTCATGGTAGCTGTTCATAAACTTCCACCACTGCCTTGTAAATACCAGCCGGCTCATAAAACTCATTTTGATAACAGTAGATAGTTTCGCCGTATTCATGGGTCGCAGCAACATCAGTTTTACCTGCCTTAAATTCTTATGTATGTTACTGGACCCTTGTCTATTACTGGTGCCGTTACCCTTTTTAAAATAAATTTCTAAAAAGAAATTTTTGAGTTGAAAAATGTAAGCAATTAAAGTAGAGAATTAATGTTAAAACATTTTTATTGCTTACTTGCAATACTTAGGCCGGCTGCATAATACTCAAATTTAAGAGTGTTTTGAAGTGAAAGTTAAATTTTTCATAATAAACGCATCATTTTTTAAAATTATGTTTTGTAATTGCTGTTTTGAATCTTTCTTCAATAATGAACATGTTTAATGGGCAAGTTCTACTTTGTTTAATGAATAAATATTTTTGGAATGAAATACAATACATATACTCTGCGGGTTTTTTTTTTTTTTTTTTACGTTTCCCCGGTAATACAGAACAATTTTGATCACGTGACTTTTATTCTTTACCAATGCAAAGCAATATTTTTTATTATCACTGATTTTAATCTATTTGGAGTATTTAAACTGAACAAAGTACAATGTAATCAAATATAAATGAGGGCTTTAAATTCATAAGCCTAGAAATACCTTTAATGGAAATTTCCATCCTTCTCAAGCATTTAAAGCTAGTCCCATATTAATTTTCAAAATGCATGCCTCTACATAATTCAGGGCAAATCTTTTATCTCGAAATTTTCCATCACAGCACATAATTCTTGAAAAGATTTTCAATTTCATCCTAAACTTGTTTACGAAATGAATAGCAAAGAAAAGTATTTCTGCAATTAACTGTCGAAGATGTTCATTGTGTGAAAGACGTGTTGTGTTAAAACTTTGTTAATGTAAATACTCTCGAGAAAGTAAATATTGGGTTATTTATTCTTTTGCTTATTATCACATTCAACGCAATTTCTGCAAAAGCTTATTGCATAATTTTTTGATACTTCCTGGGAAAGCAGGTACTGTCAGAAATTGAAATAATGGTGGTTGGGATTTAAATAACAATCCCTCATGCTTACTTGATCAAAATACTAGAGCTACTGTGTGCGTTTTACACTTTTGCTATTCTTGAATTCTTACAGCAATTAAAATATAAATTTTAGTTAATTTTCAGAACATAATTTAAAAAAAAACAAGCTTACAAAGAATTGTAAAACAGTTGCCTTTTGTGAGTAAAGTGAAAACCAGCGAAAATAAAGCACAAAATCTCAAGAAAATACAACATAGAGCTAATTTACTAATCCAAATATATAGTCCAGCTGTATATTTTCTTGAGATTTATTATTGTTTGAGAATTATTCTATTAGCACATATAGAGGCTAGTAGTATATATGCTGTATTTTCTTGAGATTTTGTGCTTTATTTGAGTTGGTTACTTTACTCATATTGTAACACAAAGCTTATATGCTCATTTTTCAGCTATTGTTTGATCTCAGAATTAAACTATAATTTTAGAACCATGTGGATTAAATAGTTTTTGTGGAATACGGTGTAATATGTATGATTCTCTTCTATGCTACACCATATACTGGTGAAGTCTTTTAGGAAGAAAATAACCATTATTAAGTACTGGCAAGAAGCAGGTCCCGTTGGAAATGCTAACCATGAAAACTGTTGGTGCAATTCGTTCTTCAATTGAGGTGGTAACGTTCAAAAAGAGTTTTATCACAAAAAATCAATAAGATTACTCAAAAAGTTTATACAAACTAAAAAAGGATTTTTTCGATTAAAATCGTATAAGGAAAATGAGTTTTGTTCATGAAGAGTTTATTTCATTTTAGAAATCTTACAATGATGAATTACACTTCAGTGGCCAATCACAGAGTTACTTACTGTCTCCCACGATCCTTTACCACAAGTCACGCTTACAATAGTTTGTTGCTATTTTATTGATTGGTGTTACGCCCAGCCTGTTGACTGCAAGAAGATGTTTTTGTTTTTATTTCAATTTGCAATAATAGTTAAGTGCAGCAGTAGTTGTACTGTACAAATGAAATAAAATGTAATCCTAACTACGCAACTAAAAGTAATTTATTCCAAGATTTCAAGTTATATAACTAAATTATTAGGACTGTTTTTCAAAAAAAAAAAAAACTTTCAAAAATGTTAATACAGTAAACTCCGGATTATCCGCGGAATAGGGTGACACGGTAACCGCGGATAAGCGAAAATCGCGGATAACCCGAACAATGGGTAAAAAACAATACTACTGTACACAATAGCTAAGAAATATGAATAAAACTCAAACATACATTTAAGTTACAGCTAAAAACATTACTACATTGCATTTACTAACAATGAATGTAAAAAAATATACGCATTTAAAGCTAAAAACGAACAGTAACACAATCATAAGTTTAAAAAAAATAATAAAATAAATTTTGAAAAGACACGCGGATAAGCCGACCGCCAATAAGGGAATTTACTGTACTTTGATGAGAAATAATTTTATTTCCTGTTCATTCGTTCTGCATTTTGATGAGTTTTTGGCTTTTCCAAGTCCATTCCTCTGGTTTAATTATTAGGAGGTAGTTTTCATAAGCAGGTACATCATGTACATACCATTTTTGATCTTGCTGAAATTTCTTTGGTAATTTCTTCTAATAATTTTAAAGCACATATTTTTTTCCCCTTTTACTCCATTAATCTTGAAGATAATCCCGACTTACTATTTTGGTCAAATCAACATTTTTATCTTTCAAATTATTTCCTTGTATTGAGTTCTACTGGTAGTAATACTTGTGAATTAAGTCTGTCATTTAGTAGATACATTGAAACATTTTTAAATTAAATGGCTGACCTTCAGTGAAGCCTTGTACGGTTGGGGAAACTTGGTAGTGGCAAGTAAAACTTTTCCCTGTTTGAAACCTCCTGGATCAACTCACTATATGCAAAACATAATGTTCGAGTATGGCTTGTGTATTAATAAATTTAGTTTACTGAATTAGATCATTAGTTGCATGGTTTACTCTCTGTGCTGATGAAAAATAGCTAGTTTGCACCTAAAGAAACAAAAAACCTTATTTCTGGTGTCCTTTATCTCAATGCATTGAGGGTCAGTATGGAGTTTGAAAATTTTACTTCAAAGCACAACATATGTATTTCAAAATAAATTAATAGAATTTTGGCCGATGGCCACATGAGCATATATATCTTAATTCAAGATGCAGAGATTGCTAAAAGTCTAAAGAAGCGTTCGTCACTAATTTATGAAGATGTTATGAGGAATAGGCTCCGTCATAAATAACAAGATGCTCGGTAATTTGCTAAGTTTAAACTGGGGCGTGTTTTCCGCGTGGGTGCTGTGTTTGCCCACAGAAGAACAAAAGCAACTACGCATTGATGACTCAGGGAACTCCTTCGCGCTCTTAAAATGGTATAAACAGGCGTCTTGCACTGGTATGTGGCAGTCTTAGAAACACGAACCAACCATCACGCCCTAAAACCAAATCGGTGATCAACTGAGTGAAAATCAGCATTCAAGAGACATCCAAACCATCCAAAGATAGTCAGCAGGAAAGTTGCTGGTAAGTGGGTTTTCTTTCGTGAGAATGCACACATCATAGTATTTGTTCCTTTACTACATATGTAAATGGAAGACAGTCAAAAACACTTACTCTAAGCTATTGGGCACAACTGAAATAGAGAATAAGAGGCCCATTAGCGAAATGAAAGTGATGTTCCATCATGAAGATGCACTACGTTGCGCTTCCTCTGACCGATTCATTAAAAAATCAGATTGTCAAAAGATATCTTTGCTGATTGAAAATGGTATTCATTTTTCTTTAGAAATTTTCTATAGTAGGTAGCGAAAAATTGCAGTCTAATTTTTTCCATTTGAGACCGGAAAAAAATAAACAATGATGGAAAATATTTCACCACTCGAACCATTGCAATCAACCCATTTTTGACTTCTTTTCGCTATTGCGTGACGAAGTAAGGTGTAAAAAATTGAAATTGAATTAAATTTACTTGAATATTATTTGTTAGCTATATTTGTCAGGATGATTTTTTTCTTAATCTTATTAATTGGCATATAAGCTTTGAAAGACATTTTGCTGCTACTGTCATGCATGTACCGTTCAAGTTCATTACTTTTTTTTACATGTGACGGATTAATAGTTTTCTATTTAAGTTGTTTTTGTTCGGAATTAAAGTCACCAATCATAAAACGATTATGCTCCGAGTTTTAAAGGGCACTAAACTTAAATGATGCAACTGAGTTTAAGAACTTTTTACTCAACCGTGTGTCTTATTAAATATGTCTGGTAACAAGCTTGAAAGAAATGACTAACAATTTTGGGGGTAACAGCACGCAAAAAAAATATTAAAAAAGCATTAGTGTTCAATTAGTTATATTTTCAGACATCTAATATATACAATACATCAGCAACATTTTACTATTAATGTGAAATTTAAAGGAAAAAATAATTTTCTTGAATTGTATGAGTTTATTAAAAATGATCATATGTTTGTTTCATCGCCTTTACTTAAGCGTCGTTTAAATTGACAATTATTTCTTCTTTTACTATTAAATATTTATTTTTGTTTAAAAAAACTGATGTTTTCAAAGTCGGACCATTCTTCTGATTTTTTTTAACTTTCAAAATAAAATCAAAAAGCTTTTTTAGTTCTGAATTGCAGTCATTGCAACAGAAACTTCGTTTCTCTAATTACGCGAAACACCTTTTAAAGTAATATTATTTTTTCACTTCATGCGCTTAGGATGATCTTAGATGGGGAAGAAAATCTTTTATAGCAGGACACTTAAAAGCTGTTATTAAAAAAATTGATGGCCTCGAATTAAATATAATTCAGTAACAATTTCCAAAACTTTAAAATAATTAGGCGAAAGCTTTTTCTTCCTAAATTTATTTTTCAGAACTCTCAAAAGATTTGTTTATAATGATACGCTCTAATTGTTATTTAATGGTGCGTCTGGATGCGTTATTAAACGCAATTTACTTTTCACAAGTTCTTTTATTATTTTCAGTTTCGATGTATTTTTCCTTTAATTACTGCCTAAAACCATAATCGTGCTAAAAAGCATCTACATTTTCTTGTTCAGAAATTACGTTGTTTTCAATATTAGGTAAACAATAATTATTTCAAATCTTATTATTTTACTTTCGTTGCAATAATTAAAATGTATAATTAAAATAAAGTATATTACTTGCTATCATTTTTTATGTCGTTTTAAGTATTTCCAACTTCTGCGAAATGAACTCTTGCATACCTTTTATCGAACTAAGTGCAGTCATTTCATTAAAATATTTCTGTTTTATCAATTAATTAATTTGTTTATTTGTTTTTTTTTTTTTGTAGTAATTTACATGTTTATATATTTTTATCTTTCGAATTTTTTCCCTGCACTGCTTTTTCGACACAAACATCAAGAAGTCAATTAAATTTCTAGTTGTTTTTATTTCGAACACATAAGAAGTAGCTTTGAAGAAGCAAAACATTTGAGAAAACGTTTAGCCAATATTTAAAGTTTTGGAAATTGAATTAACCCAATTTTCATAAGCTTATTCGAAACGGAGCTTATCTGTTAATAAGAGGTAAGTGCATAGTTGAACCGCTTATCCAGGATTGATAGTAGCCCGACTTATTAGTTGATAAAGATTTTTTAAAAAACTGAATTTTCAAGTTTACTAAAAATATACAGAAGCTCAGCTTGTATGTTGATAAATGGTATGTTATTAAAAGCTGAACTGCCAAGTTTGCTAAGATAGTGAAATCATGTACCATTTCAAATAATAGCATTGATTACTCTTAACTGGAATCATTAATGAAGAATTGAATGCATATATAAAAAAAAGTTCGAGAAAAATGATGCCACTTTGTTTTAAGAGAAATATTTTTTAGCAACGTGTCTTAGCAAGAAATACTAAAAACTTCGGCTTGAATGAGTAACTGAATTCTAAGGATTAAGACTATCTAATGGATAAATAGAGGACTGTTTGAAAACTTGATATTAAAAAAAGGAACCAATACAAATTAATAAAACATACTATCAGTAGTGGAAAATTTCTCTAACTTAATCTGGGCAGGCTATTTAGGTCTGAAATGGCGTTGTCGCGAAGTTTACCAGATTTTCTTTAAATTCACATTTGCTTTATTTGGCAGATAACACAAACTGAAAACCAGAATTGCGGAAGTCAAGTACCCCCCCCCCCCCCCATGAAACATATGTGCCGGTGGACTTTTAAAAACTATGCGTTAGTGTGCATTTGATTTTATTTTGTTTGCTACAGAACATATAATATTGCTTTATTTTTTCTGCTTAAGTTCAAGGAAAACGAGAATTTTTTGTGAAAATTTCCACATTTACAGCCTCTGAGGTACCACTTAAAATAATGAGAATGACCTTTTTTCTGATATTGGACCTCCTACACACTGGGCAGCAAGTTAAATCAACTTTTCGAAAGAGTAAAAACAATAATCTCGTGTCTCACACTACTGGACTGAGCCAAATTTATTCGAACAGCTGCTCCACAACTCTGTTAAAGCTGAACGGAGTTGACTCAACTATGTTAGTCGTGTGTAGAGTGAGCACTTGGCAATATTTTTTAGTTGATTCAACGCATCTGGATAATAATGGTAGCGGCATACGTGCCTAGCGTGCCTGACAAGTTGACTGTCGTATAAAGGATGCCGGAAAGTTCCTTCTTCCTACCAACCACCTGTTCGAAAGTTGATTCAACTAAGTTGCCTCTTGTGAAGGAATTTTTAGTTTCAGAAGAGCTAGGCGTGCCCATCCCTACCTCCCCCCCCCTTAGAAGTTCAATGGCGGAAATTACCCCCCAAAATGTTTTTCCATCCTCTTTCGTTTTTTTATTTTTTACGCAGCTCTCTTTTTTATTTATTATTTTTTTTAAATATGTTTTATTGATTGATTGATTGGTTTATTTTTAATTACTATTATTATGATTATTTTATTAGTTATGTGCTACGGCAATGACATTACACGCACAGAGACACACAAACTAAATAAATAAATGAAATGAAATATAAACAGAATAAAAATCATAATTTAAATTAAAAATAAATCAATAAATAAAATTAAATAAATAAATAAATGCATTTTAAAACTTCCCCCCAAAAGTGCCATAATCCCCCCCCCTGTGGACACCCCTGTGACGAGCTGTGAACAACAGAGGGTGATGAGACATTAGAAAAAATGAAGTTGAAAAATGAAAACTTCTCTGATACGTCCTTGGTTCATTTCTAACTTTAGATATTGTGGTTTTATGTCACTTACTAATTAGATGTTACTGATAAATTAACATTACTTGGCTTGAGTCTATGTTGTAAATCTATGATATGAGTACTTTGGCTTGAGTCTATGATATAATCGAATATTTAAACAGCTTACATTTGAATTAAAATTAAGTCTTGATTTCCTTCTAGTAGATTTACATGGAGGACATTTATAATAGAAAAATTGTACATTCAAGTAGAAATGATTACTTTTCAGCCAAAGAAATTCCAATTGCATAATGGAATCTTTTGATAGGCTTCAGTAGAAAACTTTTTAGAATATTATATTTTTCTTTATCGTACTAAAGAAATCCAATTTATATTGGAATATTTCGTTTTTCTACTTTTTATCTTTTTTCACTCCTGAAAAGTATTTTAAATGTTCCATCTTATTTATTATCAGAAAAATGTCTTTTTGACTAAGAGTCTTGGAGGAATATGATTTTAACTGATCTCCAGCAAAATTTTTGAACTCTGATATTTTCATATGTGAATGCTCGCGTGATACCTTTAAAGAAATTTCAAATCTTAGATTGAATTACTATCTTTTTAATAGTAGAAATATTAAATCTATTTTCTAGTAAAATAAGAGTGTTTCTGTGTATTTGTTTCTGTGTAATATGCTTTTAGAATTGTTAAAATGCTTGGAAACGTAAAGTCACTGTTGGTGTGCAAACCTTTTTTTTTCCTTTATTTTTCCCCCGTCTAGAATAACAGCTTATTGCAATTATAAGCATGAATATCTAAATGAAAAAGACAATTTTTAGGATATAAATTGATGTGAACCCCTATAGGATATTATAACGAGGAAATTTTCTGCATTATGGAACTGGTTTATATGACGTTTGATATACTTAAACACAAACCCAGGATGTAACAGTACAAGCTTAAAATGTTTAATAACCTCTCTCCCAACTACTTGTTACGCCTTTACATAAAAACATGTTCCTATTGGAGCATAAATCTTGCTACCATTGTTAGAAATAAAAGTTTTAATCTAGGCGTCATGATGACGCCTGATAGAAGTTTTCCACGCGTCGAAATTGGAAGTCTAGATGCCTTCTTTAATAGATTAAACATGTATGAGGTCAAGACAAAGTCTATAGATGAGGAATAATACACACATACAGTTTAAAAATGTCGAAATTGAAGAGGTAGTTTTTTTTTTTTTTTTTTTTTTTTTTTTGAGCAATCACGATTGCTTATTGTTCTTACTTGACTGTTTGGCGTCCTATGATTTTATTTCCCCCCCCCCCGCTTCCCTCTGCAGCACAACCGTCGACCGGCCTCACAATGCTGCTCTTCTAGCGAAAACCTTCTCCAGATTGCGTCCATATCCTACACGCATACATACACAAACGCATGCCTACTCACACTCACACATACATACACACATACCCACATACACACATTTACACACACACACATACCCACACACTCATGCCTGCACACAGACGCAAACACACGCCTACACATATATATACACACACACATACCCACATACACACACATGCCTGCACAAAGACACAAACACACATGCCTACATACACACATATCCACACACACACACACATGCCTGCACACACGGAAAAAAAACACGTGATTGCGAAAAACATAATTTGAATTCAAGATGTAAAAATTCAAATTAATTTTTTTTTTTCGTTCACGTCAGTTGTGGGCTGTATTATGATGGGTCGGAGGAAGAAAAGGTTTAATGCAACCCAGAAGTTTAGGCGGTGGCGCCTAGGATCGGAAATCAAAGCATGAAAAGGAAATATTTCGTCTCAAAATACGCCTAACAACTGCTTTTTTCTAACATTGTTAGAACATGCATGAGTATACAAAATGATTCAATAGTATACGCATTTTGATACAAAGAAGTTAGCAAAGACTACAATAACACAAAAAACGAAATCTGATTACACTAACATCGTATTAAATCAACGTCTCTTTACTTACTATAAATTCCGCCACTTATAGTAAGCTGTGGTATTATAAACATATCAACAAAATTTACATATATTTTTAGTGTACATTTTCAATCTATAAACGCGCTGGAAGATTCTGAAAAATCGACCCAACGGACTTGCGTTTATACTTTTAAAGCACCAATAATTCTCCCAACTTTTGACAGAGGTAAATGGTCTTGCTCATATTTTATGGATATAAAGCACTCAACGCAACACCTAACCTTTTACATTAAGTACACCTAAAACTGATTTTCATTCATCGTCGCTCGCACGTCAATTTCGATATTACAGATGTGCATATTTTAACTTGTTTGCACGTTTAACTTCGAACCACAGTTTCCCTACTTTAAACTGCTCAACTCATATTTTAATAGCTGTTTTGTATTTGTTGGTATAAAACAGAAGAAACACTCCTAAATTATTATGCATTAATCCAAAATTAAGAAATAATTATTAAATTCCTTTAAAATGAGTTATTAGTCTTATTCAAAGCTAACCATTTATGATAAATCACGAATTTGATGCTAAATAAAATATTTTTATAAAAGTAGCACAACCCTTATGCAGCAAAATAACGTTTCTAAAGGCTTAAGAACTCACCTTTTGTGCTTCTAAACATCACAAGATTTTTATTATTCATAATATTGTATAGAATATTAGTGCAGGTGGAGTATTTCCAGTAATTTTAAAAGTAGCTTCCAAACACTAACTTCACAATAATAATACTATGAGATACTTGCAATATTTTCAAATTTTTTTTTTTCTTTTCCGTTTGGGAAATAAAAAGTAAAAAACTTTTTTCTTTCTTTTTTTCTTCTTTTTTTAAATCTTTCTTTTTTTTTTATCATACTTGTAGAAAATTTTACTATGCCTCTTTATATAGACAGCTTATGAAATTCTTTAACTTTTCTGAGCGGTGAATTTATAATATAGCAGGTTGTTTTTATATTATTTTAATTATATTCAAACAGATTTGGCAGGAAGTTCTTGGAAAAGGGAGCAATCACGAGTTTCCCTTTACGCAATTAATTATTTAATTTTATTTTCAGATACAATCACCAAAATTTGCTTAGGTGGAATGCACTTTATTTTTTAAGTTCATTCGTCCAAACAGTTGATTTCCTGAGAAAAACCTTGATTGGCATTTTCATTAGAAGTTTAACGGATTTCTTCTTTGGGCAATTTATTTCAAAAAAAAAAAAAGGAAGGAACAAGTTTTTCTGTTAGACGGTTTGGAACGTTTATATTTCTTTTGGTTTGGTTAGAAGATGGGTTTTAAAACCTTCTGAAAGGTAAATGAGTTATGTGTGTGAATATAATTTTAGCGTTTTAAATTACATTTAATCTATTTTGCGCGATTTTAATTTAACTTGAACAACCTATATTGAATAGAATATTAATTATTTTTAAAACATTAAATTTGATTTGTTTTCATTATTGATAAATTATTTGAGACACTGATTTTTTATCTAATTATATTATGACGTTTTTATACTATTACGTTTAATATATATAATGCACAATTTTAGTAAAGTTTTTATAGTTAGATTGCATAAGAAACTGTATAAAAACTTACTAAGTTCACCAAGTTGTAAACGATGAAATAGATTACAGAGAGAGATTTTTTTTTTTTTTGAAGTTTTCAGTTCCACTAATTTTACAACTGGCTGGCTCTCCAAAATTGAGCTAAAAGCTCAAACTTCGATGTTACAAATGTAGGAGATTTGATCGCTTTGAAAAGTAAATTTATTAACGACTTATAATTTAAAAAAAAAAAAAAGCTTTTTTAATGGGCACAATTTCAGTTTGGGCCTAATTAACATGTTTTTTTTTTGGGGGGGGGGTCGAATTAACATTTTTTCGGGGAGAAAGGGGGCTCAATTAACATTTTTTTTTAAAAACTAGGAGTAGTGAATGGGTCTATAGTCTTTCATTTAAAGGCGTAAAGCCAACAGTAAACGCCACTTAAGCATTGATAAAACAAACAATATTGTTACAACAGAGCATTTCGCAACATATAGTTACATTTTGTTTCGTTTTACTGATACTTAAGAGTGGAAAATTTACTTTAAGCTGTTCTTAAAGTTTTATCGGATTGTAAGGATAAGCACCATTATTCATAATGTCACACCTACACGTTTCACTAAAGTATAAAACAGCATATATAGCATATGCAATAGTCTCTGCTGCTTGTGGTTACGGCTTAAGTAACCAATCCCTTTTTTTTTTATCAAAATCACACAGCGCCACTTTTCTCTTTTCATTTGTATATTAAAATTACCGTTTTACGTGATCATTACCTTAATTTTTGTAAGCAGTTTTCAAATCACGAAAGCCAAAACGGTCTGAAACTGCTTTGCCTATTCAAAATTTTTCAAAAAATTTGACCAGAAAACTTTTTTTAAAAAATAGATCAAAATTATTAACAATTAATTGACAATTAACTAAATTTATTTACAACTAACTCAAGTAGGACATATGAAGAGTTCGAGCCAAGATTGGAAATTGGAAAAAAAAATCGTGAAGCTTTCTCGTCAACATGATGAGAAATTTGCTGATTGTTAGCTGAAAACAGACTGATGGTTGAGTCTGATAAAGAATGCCTATTTGTTTAGAACAACAAATACTGAAATAAGGACTGCCATTGAACTTGTTGATACTTGGAGGAAAAAATATTGATTTCCAGTATTTTAGCTTTTAAAAATTTGTGGACAATCAACGTTTTTTTTTTTTAATTATGTATAATCGTTATACTTTAATGGAAATAAACAGCTGAAAAGTATGATTTTTTAAGTTTTATTTTAACGATCGTTATGGGTGGCTTAAATTAATAAACTTTCTCTATTTCATGATGAAATTAAGTTCGCCATACATTAGCTTTTCATTTGGTTAAACGTACTGCTTCTGCATAGACAGCACAGTCAGTTATAGTAATTAAATGCATATTCATGTTAATGGTGTGTCATTTAAACATTTCAATCCAAATAAGTTAAATATTTTGAATAACGTAAAAATGATTCACTACCGCACCATTTTTATGAAATTATGAACTTTTTTTTAAAGAAAAAGAGGTATCGGGCATTATTTGCTTCATTTAAATTTTAAGTATAATTTTCCATGAATCCATGATCTTTGTTTTTCGATTGGATGCTTCAGGTTAAATGCTATACTTTATGTCACAACCTGTTTGTATAAATATTGACATATGGTACAAAAGGCAAACAACACTTTTAATTCCTTAAATTATTTACCCAACTCAAACATGCCTTAGACTAAACTTGCAGTGATATAAATATTCCATACATATAATTTCATTTCATTTAGTTTAGACAAATCCCATTAAAATAAATTCATAAATTTTAATAATTCTCGATTCTTTTACGAAATATCTAAAACTTGCGTCTAATATGCCTTAGATCCAAAGACTTTCAGACTGAATAGCATCGTTAGAATGTCATCATTTATAATAGCGAAGTAATTAATTTTGAGTAAAGCTATGCAATTAAAAGCATTAGGCACTTTTCAGAGGAGCTGGAAGGAAGGATTAGAGAATAATGGTATTAAAATTGATTTGATTTAAAGATCCTTGAATTTTCAATAATAAACTTTGTTGATTCCAAGTTAATCAATGTTGATCGAAACGTAGTACAAGTTTAAAAATAGGAAATGTTTTACAGTGCTTTTAAGTACGAAGTACGCCCAAACCTGTTTTTATGCAGAGGATAGGGACCGCATAAAAAATCGCATTGAAAAAAATCGTTCGGAACTTCACGAGTAGCTATAAAACGTTGTTTTCGCAACACAATTAAAAAATATTTTTTTTATCCGGTGGATAGGGATCGTATAAAAAAAGTCTCTCATAGAAAATAATCCAAAAGCTTAGGAAGTAACTAGGAGTTGCTTCTTTGAACGAAATAAAAATAAACCAAGTGATGATAATTTTGCCGAATCGTCGGACCAAATTTCCCGAATAAGGAAATTTTCGGGAGGTCACAGTGACCTCCCATCGAGGTGCAGCTGTCGTCTTTTGAAGATACTACCTCGCACTCCTTTTATAAATAATTTCGTCAATTGAGTCCCAATCTGATTGAAATTTTCATATGCCGCACAAAAAGAATTCACACAAAAAAGACCGCACAAAAACAGGTTTGAGTGCATTATTTTTGTATGTCTCCGATTTCCAGCTCAAAAAATGTTGTCTACTATTAGAAATAAACAGCAGTTTCGCAACACAGTTAAAAAATATTTTTTTTTATGCGGTGGATAGGGATTGTATAAAAAAAGTCTCAGATAGAAAATAATCCAAAAGCTTACGAAGTAACTAGGAGTTGCTTCTTTAAACGAAATAAAAATAAACCAAGTGATGATAATTTTGTCGAATCGTCGGACCAAATTTCCCGAATAAGGAAATTTTTTCGGGACGTCACAGTGACGTCCCATCGAGATGCATCTGTCGTCACTTGAAGATACTGCCTCGCACTCCTTTTATAAATAATTTCGTCAGTTGAGTCCCAATCTGATTGAAATTCTTATATGCCGCACTAAAAGAATTCGCACAAAAAAGACCGCACAAAAACAGGTTTGAGTGTATTATTTTTGATTTGTCTCCAATTTCCAACTCAAAAAATGTTGTCCACTATTAGAAATAAACAGCAGTTTTGCAACACAGTTTAAAAATATCTTTTTTATGCTGTGGATAGAGACCGTATAAAAAGAAGTCTCACATAGAAAATAATCCAAAAGCTTACGTAGTAACTAGGAGTTGCTTCTTTGAACGGAATAAAAATAAACCGTGATGATAATTTTGCCGAATCGTCGGATCAAATTTCCCGAATAAGGAATTTTTTGGGAGGTCACAGTGACCTCCCATCGAGGTGCAGCTGTCGTCACTTGAAGATACTACCTCGCACTCCTTTTATAAATAATTTCGTCAATTGAATCCCAATCTGATTGAAATTTTCATATGCCGCACAAAAAGAATTCGCACAAAAAAGACCGCACAAAAACAGGTTTGAGTGTATTATTTTTGATTTGTCTCCGATTCCCAACTCAAAAAATGTTGTCCACGATTAGAAATAAACAGCAGGCAAATTCTGTACTTCAACCAAATGTCCGCTTGAGCTTTCGCACATGCGTATTTTCTTTTCTTTGATAAATTCCCTAAAGTGAAAAAAAAATCGATTGAATTGTTGCATGAAAGAAATTCACAAGCGCGTGTTATGTTCGGCTGCAACATCTGCTTTTGCTTACTGGCTGAACGTTGTTTTGCTTAGTATAAAGCATGAAAAATCTGAAAGGGCAATATGTTGCTCTTTGCTTGTTTTCGAGACTTTAATTTTACTTTTCGTCAATAAAAACTTGGCTCTTCTCAAAGTTTAAACTCTTGACTGGAATTTATTTCTCAATGTTACAGATTAAACAGTAACAAGTTATGAAGTTGAATTATATTGGTAAATGACTGTATTGGAGAAATAGTTGCAAGGCAGCAGTTTTCTAAAAGCATATTTTACAAATTTGAAAGAAAACGTTTTAAAAAGAATCATATATTTGCCCCTCTTTCTTTGTTTTTAAACTTCTGCACATTGAAAACCTCCTTACTGAAAAAATGGAAAATTCCTTAACTCTAAAATTCAGACAATAATCATTGAAGTTATTACCTAGCTTAATAGCTACTAAGCAAAGGGACTCGGCAATCCATCGTTACTGAAACATTACAGAGAAGTCACATTAAAGTCAGAAATGCGTCAATTTCTTAATGCTATTATCTCAATCCTTTTACTGCTTCATGCCAGTTCGATTATTTTGTGATAGGGCCTAGTACCGACTAGAAGCAATATCGTGACGTTCAGTGACTTTTCGTACTACATAGATGTTTAATATAAAAGTAATATAAAAGACACACCGTAAATCGTTTTCAATCAAATGCTTTTCGTAAATAAATAGAACATTTCTTGAAAAATCGCAAAAAAATAATCATGATCCTAAAAACGTTATTTTTCTTCTTCTGTTGGGTTGAAAACGTTTATAAATTAAAAGATTTTTTAGCATGTCATAATGAAAAATCGAACGTGTTATCACATTTTGATTTTTACTTCCTTTTACAAAAAAGGAAGTATTGTATTCGCGAAAAAAATTTCACTGAAAAATCGACCTTAATTTCCATTTTGCTCAGCCCAGCGCGAAATATCCACTTTGACGATTCCCGAGTTAGTTACAACGAGTTTTCTCGTGACGTCTGTATGTACGTATGTACGGTATGTCCTAGAAAGTTGAAATTTGGTACGTAGATTAATAGTGGGGTTAGTTGTGCACCTCTCCTTTTGGTTGCATTCCAGTGTTTTTAAGGGGGTCTTTTGCCCCTATTGGGGGGGAATCATTGTTAATTTGGATGTAAACTCAAGTGGTGTTACAATTTGGCGGACACTTGGCGATATATCTCCAGTCTTTTGGTCGCCACGTTTTGTCGCCAACTTGGCGACAACTTTGGCGATTTTTTTTAAAATTTGGTTTCAATTTGGCCACTGTTGGTGATATTTAGAGAGTAAACTATTGAATCACATTAAAATTACCAATAATTGAAAAATGACATTAAATTGGAAAAAAAGGAAGTCATGTGAGGCACACATCAGCTCGTTTATATATATTCTCTAGTAATACAACTTGCGTTTTGACAAAGACGTCATCAATAGCTAACTTTTTTTGTATGCCATATCTTCACCTCAAAGCAACAGTAAGACATCTAATCCCAGAAACAACAGTATGATATCCTACTATTACTCAGAGGTAACGATATCAAAATTACAACACTTGAGTTCCAAAAAAAGAAAGCATTGGTAATAAACATTATCAATATTGACGTCTTTTCTGCAAGCTCTAAATTATAGCATGCGAGTAGTAAATGTAGTTTACAGATTCAGAAACAATGGTTTATTCAGTAGTAAATATTCAAAATGAATATAAAAAAATTCGGTGACCAATCTCAATGATTTTAGGACAGTTCCAAGCTAATGTTCGCTTTTTTTAGTCTAGATCAATGGTTCGTCACCAAGCCTTTTAAGGCTATTAACCAATAAGGTGGGAAATTTATCAGCAAATGCCTCCAAAAACGTTTACTCTGAAAATGAATAACATTTTTTTTTTAATTGCGAAAATGAATAATGATTTTACCGTTTATTTTAATCTGATTCTTTGCAATTTGTAATAAAATCAAGTAGTTGTCAATTAGACTGTTGATATTACAATATTGCTTAATCAGACTAATTCGTTTAATAATTGTTGTTCCGGCCAGTGCACGCCGTTAGTCGAGTTCCAAGTTCATTTTCTTTTTCTATAAACCACTAATATTTATCGATTAAGTAAATTTGATGTATATGATTTCTCATCATTTTGTTTTGGGACCGAACAATCACCCAATCCTGATACTTATTTTATCCTTCGGCGTAAAATCACACTTAACCCCTTTGAGGGAGGTTACCCCTAAATGGAGGACCACTGGACCAGAACAAAAAAATTGGCGGGCCGCATGCAACCCATGTTCCGCAGGTTGAGCATTTCTGCACATACCTAAGCTGTGATCACGGGGCGCGGGAGCGCCCCGCCCCGCCAAGGAAACCAAACGTCAGCAGCCAACAGAAGCAAATCCACCGCCAAAGACGAAGGAAAATAAAGCGACCAAGAACAAGATTACGCGACAGAACGAATTGGGGTTTTTTGGGTTTTTCACCCCTCTGTATCTCAGCCCCATGAAGACCCCCGGAGTTGATTTTTGGTACACTCAATTTCTAGTGGCCCCTGACGCCGTAAACCAAAATACAATCCCCTGGACCATCAGGGGGAGGAGGTATTAAAGTTATAAAATCGCTGTTCCAAAAAGTTTTCGCTTTCTTTGACAGGGCTACAGCCCAGACGAAAAAAGGAATCAAGCTGAAATTTCGCACACACATTCCTTGTGCCCTACTGATGTGCCTTTTGTGCCATTTGACCCCCTCCCCTTCCCCCATCGTTTTCACCCCCCAAATTGTACCTTCCAGGGGTTCTATCACAGCCCCCCGGGGGCTTACGGTAATGAGTTTTTGTATACATATTCTTGGGGGCCATTGAGTATATATACAAAAATTCAACCCCCAGGGACATCATGAGCCGGAGTAATTGATATTGAAAATCACTAATTTTCCCTAAGTTCTTATGTACTTACTCTCAGCTCATAGGGTTTGTTTATCTCGGACTGCAATTGCAAGGTTAGAACAGATCTAACAGTTATTCCAAAGTTGTCTTAGGAAATGAAATTCAATCAAGTCTAAAACACATCCAACAGTTGCAACTAGACGTTAAATCGCGGATATCACAAATTTGCCTTAGCGACTGCGCATGCGCGCAGACTTAGAATCTGAAAACAGAAAACCCAATGAGCTATGTTGTTTGTTTATACTTAAGCAGAGAAACAGGCAGCTGTTTCTAGAAACAATAACTCCAATGAGTAGAGTCCTGTCTCAGTTCGTGATAGCGAAAAACATAATTTGAATTCAAAATTTCAGAATTCAAATTAATTTTCTTTTTTATTTTTATTTATTTATTTATTTATTTATTTTATTTTTTTTTTTTTTTTGCTTGGTGATAACATGCGTTATTTCGTTTTTTAAATGAACTTTTAAACAAAACTAGGTATTAAACAAGACAAAGACTTCTATCAAGAAAAAGATAAATCACCAAACAATTAAAATTATCCCATAAAACGTAAAATAATCCACGATTTAAGAAAAAATGTAATTAAACAAAAAGTGAAAAGCTAGATTAAAATAGCCCTCAAGCTGTAAAACATTTAAAGAAACCTTCATGAAAATGTTGAATAATCTGTCAAATAAAGAAACTGTAATAGAATTTATTGCGAAGATGTAAAATGCTCGAAAGCAATATAATTTAAAGTATAGTATTTTATTATCCAAGAAATTTTTTTTGCAACAGAGAAAGGATACAAGAATTGTAATAAAATTTAAACCTCCCAATTCTCACAAAATGAACATAGAATCTTAATAGTCAGAAAATAACTTGACGTAAAATTAGGCTAACCATTATTGTTCCTTAAAAACACAAAACAGCGTTGTTTCAATTGAAATTTCAAATTTCAGTTGTTTTTTGACTTGATGTTCTCAATTCTAAAAATACAGACAAAGTAATAATATCAATGCAAAAAGATGTGATATCTCATCAAAAACAACCCTGTTGTAAAAATTTCCCCGCCAAGAAAACCTTTAACTTTTCCGCACAAAAAAGAAAACCTGCATCCTAAACCCAAAAACCCTCAGCCATAAAAAGTTATGATATCTAGTTTGCCCGCCAAGTATCTGTCAAACTATCATCCTCCCTCTTCTCCTTTTTCATCACAGCTACTTCCATTAGAACCTCCTCCTACCTTCAACTCCTCAGAAATATGGATAGATCTTTTAAATTGTTTATCTTGTTTGGCGAGAAGCTTTTTGCTCACCAAGCAACCACTTCACTTTGAAAAGCTTCCCGCCAGACAAGATAAACAATTTAAAAGATCTATCCATATTTCTAAGGAGTTGAAGGTGGGAGGAGGTTCTAATGGAAGTAGCTGTGATGAAAAAGGAGAAGAGGGAGGATGATAGTTTGACAGATACTTGGCGGGCAAACTAGATATCATAACTTTTTATGGCTGAGGGTTTTTGGGTTTAGGATGCAGGTTTTCCTTTTTGTGCGGAAAAGTTAAAGGTTTTCTTGGCGGGGAAATTTTTACAACATGGTTGGTTTTGATGAGATTTATTTCACAGTAGAATTCCCTTGAATTTTTACAAAATATATATTTCAACTGGGATAGTTAATCCCTTGATTGTCTTGTTATGTACCGTAAAGTGGGGCTACTTGAGCCTCCAGGGGCTAGTTCAACCCGTGAGGAAAAAAGTGTTTAAAATCCGTCCTGGTCCTATATAACTCAATGTTTATACTTAAAAAACTTTCTATATAACAGGTAGCAGTACTAGGTAGAGGCTGGAGCATGAAACAAAGTTTCTGCTATTCCCGCCTTTTTCTAATTGAGGTTATAATTGAAAGTTGTCTAAACAGCTGTTTTTTGTGTCTGCAAACTTTCACATGTAAGTTCAGGGAAACATCTGATATCATCAAAGTCAAGAGAGTTTTATGTTTCCATTCTATTTCTTAATAAAATAACAGTGTTTTAAGGTTATAGCTATATAATTAACTCAGTAAGTTAGTAAAAGTGCACTGGATGCCTTTAAATGGGGCTACTTGAACCCAGCGTTCAAACAACCCCAAACCACATTTGATCACTAAATTATGTTAAGTAAGGTTTGTAATCCTTTAAAAGAAAGAGGTTAGTTACTATTTATACCCATTTTTTGCAGATCTGGGGATAAAAAAGGTCTGAAAGTAGAAGCGAACTCCTTGAAGTAGGAAATAATGCAGATTATTAAGAGTAAAAATTACAATTGTGTCCGGATTCAAATAATTCCGGAGAAATGTCTTAGAGAATGACATCAGCCTGTTTTGACTTAAGTATATCAACTCTAAAAAGGAAATTAAAACAAGCTTGGGCATTCTGTAGTATTTAGTAGCTAAGAAGAGCAAGTATTAAATACTACCAGAGAAAAAAAATCCACCCAAGCCATTAAATTTAAGGGGTTTTATAGGGGTTTTAGGGGAATTATAGGGACTTCCATTTTTTCTAATGTTTAAATGATGAGTATTTCAATTGGTTTTAGCTGTAGTTAGATTATGTTCCTATTTGAGAAATTATGTTTGCCTAAAATTATGTTTTTATGTACACGTTGATTTTATATTAATTTATATGAATATAATTTGCAATTTATATAAATAGTTGACTCGCTAGAATGTACGTTTTGAGTTTATTTTTCAAAATCATTGGTCCTTCTTGATACCAACACCTGATTTACAGCTTTTTCTATTGGATTTGCTTAGTGGGACCAAGTACCCCAGCGCGGGGCTACTTGAACCCAATTTTTAAAAATAAAAACAAAGTATAAAGAGTTAAAATTGTTTAAAAAAAGACTTTAGGTGATAGCAGAACGTCTGAAAAGTGGTAAAAACAAGATTATCAGTTCACATTATGGGTTTAACAAAGCATTCAGTGTAAAACTCGCAAAAAGTATGAAGTTTCGGGTCCAAGTAGCCCCACTTTACGGTATCTAATGTATTTGATCCTTAACAAGACAATCATTTCTGTTTAATTTACAAATTGCTATGTGGCTCTAAAAATTTTGCGATAAGATTCTTTTTACATTATTTTGCGACAAATGTATTGTTTTCATGAAGATTTACGAATTTTGTTCGTAGCAGGCATAAAAACAAAGGAATGTCGAAGCAATGGTAATTTGTGCCAGTCTGTGAAGGAGACCTTTTGTTTGTTTTATTTTTACAACGAACTTCAACGGATCAAAAATTTTGTTCATTGTAACGAGGATTTCATTATAATGAACTTTAAGTAATGTAAAGGAGATTAAATGGGGACTGAATAAAAATTTCGTTGAAACGGATATTTCGTTGCATTTTTATTCGTTGTAAGAGGATTTCACTGTATTAACTATTGACTGTTTTGCTGAAAAAAAACTACCTTTACCTCATTCCGGCCATCATGTGCAACGCATAACCACAAGTTGAATAAATATTTAAACATTTTTTTAAAACAACAAGGCAATTTTTCCTTCTGTAATTGTCAGTTTCTTACTGTGGAATTGCCATTTGGTAAACCAGAAACAGGTTATCATTATTTAAAGAAATTGTTGCACTGCTTTAGTTTATTATTACAGTGAAATTCCGTTACAACTTCAAGGGAGCGCATATTTTGTTCGTTGTAACGGAATTCAAACAATGTAGTGGCAATGAAATCGGAACTGAATATTTTGTTCGTTGTAATGGAATTTAAACAATGTAGTGGCAATGAAATCGGGACTGAATATTTATTTCGATGAAACGGATCTTTCGTTATATTGGTATTCGTTGTAATAGGATTTCAATTGTATTTCTAAAACTCCTATTTTATTACAGGTGAAGAAATTGAATATTTCTGTGAATTTGTATCGATGGTACAAAATATTACTTTAATCTGTTTTGTATTCGTTTGTAGCAGAGCACCAAAAGTCTTAAATATCTTACTCTCCAGGTAATCTCTAGTAAAAGATGACCTCTATGTGAGTTTTAATAAACTTCACACGGAGCGTTGACAGCAGCTTTTCATTTTTAGAAATATTTGCCGAATTCCGGCTGCATACCCTCCTCTGCTTCAACCCGTCAAGAATGTCCTTAATGAAAATACCTACGAAAATCAAGCAATACTATTCATTGCGACCAGTTAATGAGCATTTTGATGAATAAATAAGAATATCGGGGAAAAAATAATTACGTTTCGTCTCTAATTACTAATGTTTGTATTATGAAAGAAAAACGTAATATTCCAGTAAAATTGAGATTAAATTATTCAAACTAAAATGTTATAAATTACTCATTCCATTGCTGTGGGTATGACATTTGTACGTATATTATTTGCAGTTTAATCAATTGATTTTAATATCTGGCTTTCAATTTTCATCCACTTAAGGTATCCGACTACGTTGAAAAGGCGATTTTCGACCAAAATTCACTTTTTTTCAAAATAGTTTTATTCAACAGCCCCATTCTTTAAGATTATGAAACAGTTTGGTTTTATAATCTGCGCGAATTAGAACTCACGTTATAAGTATTGGAATACTAAGTGTCTGTAGTATAACGCGTGTTAAGTCTAATCTTTACTAACGTTTTTTGAAGAGTGCAATTATTTCTCGATACTGGCTGCGGAAAACATGATTTTGCAAATACTACTCAGTATTCAAGCATGAAATGTGTCATGCCTGTCTTGTAAGTACTTGTGAGTGGAACAGACCACAGATTATGTAAATGATGAAATATTTTTTGATTTATAGCTTTTTTACCGAAAAAAGGTGACAAATTTTTGAGAAATTTCTGGATAAAGTCACGTAATTTGTCATAAACCTTAAAATTCTTGAAATATTTCTTAACCTGCGGTCTGTTTCATGTGTAATATTTATACAAGTGAAAAAATCTAAGCAAATTGTTTATAGATAGTTAATTTTTATTAATACAGTGTTTCTCCTAACTGGTAATTTTCAGTCATTTTTGCCAAAAAATCACCCATTTAAAAAAAGTTATTGATATTATGGTTTATTTTTAAGCAAAATACATGTTTTAAGATCATTCTGCTTCTAAAAAAACATCAATATTATTTCATAGTGTTTTTAAAAAAAAACTGCTCCGAACCTAGTCGGATACCTTAAATATGAGTAGTATAAGTGAATATAAGTTGAACATAGAATCTTTATGTATCTTGATAAGAGTGTCTAGTTTCTAAAAATCAAAATTGCACTAAAAAGATAATTATTTGTACATATTGAGGATGTAATGTAAAAAATCACGTCCGCAACATGTGAAAATTATTATTTTTTAGGTATATATTTTTTTGGACCTCAGATACTTTATATTAAGATACATAATCGCTGCTTATATTTCAGTTTGTAAAAATTAAAAGTCAATGTTTAAAATTTCTAGATTAAAGTGGAAATATACGTACAAATGTCACGCCCAAACAAATGGATTGACCAAAGTTTTAACACCATATTTGCCTGTATGTTTTTCATTGAAGTTATAAATCTGGATATTATTTAAATACCGAAATTGGTTCGTTGCCTAAGATATAATACAATGCAGTATTTAAATAAATTACTCTGTGTAGGGGTGGCGGCTGATCTGGCCCCAGGTTTCTGATCAGTTTAAGTCTAATGCTGACAGGCACTGAGGAACCTCCTGGAGTGAAAATGGGGAGATGGGACTAAAAATATTTTAAATAACTCCCTCTCTTAGTGACCAGGGTCGATGAGAAGGCATATCAGCCTCGTCAGAAAATGAGGGGCCCGTTCCTTGAAAGGGCAAGATTTGAAATCGGAGTAGTATGAGTTAAATGAGTTTTATGAAGGGAGGGAGGGGGGGTCCAGCGATCATACAGACGAGGGGCCCACCATGGTTGTCGATGCCAATGTGCGATCGTGCCCTCAACACATACAAATCATTAGTTTTTAAGCACAAGAAAACTTTTTAGAAAGTTCATACTTCGTATTATAATACATATTGGTTCCTTATATTGGAATTTATATCAATTAAAAACCCAAGCCTAAAATTCTAGGAATAAAAAGCAAATAATGCATGAAAATGTCTGTATAGTGAAGATGGATTGGGCACTTTACAGTTCAACTCGTTTCTTGTTATCGAGATGTTGGACTTAAATTTTAAAACGATAAAAAAATAATAGAATAATTCGCGTCCGGTTACTGTCTGACCAAGTTTAGTGTAGTACATTTGCGGATAGCAAAGACGATTCCATGTGAATGAGCCTAAGAGATAAAAAGGAATTATAGCGAGAGGATTTCGAAGCGAGTGGTTCATTCATTTCTATGTACCTCTGCTTCGAATTTGGAAAACTGGCATCTCTTCAAAGTAATCGATACGTGCGTTTTCGCCTATCAACCGGATGCCCACTTTACCATCTCATCATTACTCTTTCGCCAATTACTTGTAATTGAAAAGTTATGATTGAGTTTTTGAAGAACTATGAATAATTTAATTGAATTGTTGTACTTTTATCCTTTGACTGTGGAATTATCATTGTGTTTTAGTGTTTTATTGCTGATATGTAGCATGTATAATAAACATACTTAAGTACTTAAAATCTTAAATTTTAAACATTTTTAAAATTAAAAGTTTTTCTTTATTGACACACTAATCAGAAACTTTTTACTAATAAAATGGTAGTGTTTATTTCAGTTTCGTAACATTCTTGAAGCATTCCTTTGTTATCGAAATATCTCTTAAAAATTTTGGATGCTGGATGTTTTTACAAGAAATCCTTTTTGTTTTATTCAATATTTAGATTTGCATTATCGGCAAGAAAGAAAGGACTGCCGTTGCTTTCGTTATCCTTCTTTATTCCTATGAATAAAGTGTAAACAGTTCAATAATATGTAATCAAAAAGTTTCGTATCGTGTAATTTCGAAACCGTGTTGTACAAGTACCGTGTTATACAAGGGACGCCTGTATAGCGCTTTATAGCTCATAAGGAAGCGCAACAGGGATATTTCTTATATGATTTCTGAAGACTATTGCTTTCTATTTCAGCGTGGAAAAAGAGGAAAATTTAAACATCTTTGTAAAACTCCAGTTTCAGCTATTTGAATAAAATATCAAGTTAGAATAATGATAACTTTGATATTTTTAAATCAAGATAAACCAACTCCCGAACATGTTCAGATTTTTTGCAATTCAAAATATTTTACTACCAAATGGATACGAGAACTTTCCTTGAGAAAGTGTGATAATAAAAAATATAGCTTAATTTGTGAAATTTATTTTGTTCACTCTTTATATTTTATGAAACATGTGCACGTGACAGTAATATGTTATTACTAATTATTTTATTTGTCTCTTTCAGTTTACGAAGCAGCAAATTATTGACACCTATACCGCCTTCATCAACAACTGGAAATCTGCAAAAGATGCAATTAAAGTGGCTACTCAAGCGAAGCCGGCCTTTGCAAGGTTCCTTGAAGTAAGAGTTTTGCAAAATAGATTTCAATGAGATATCGTGGCTGTATATTGGTGGCTAGTTTCACACCAGTTGTGACAGCAACCAAAAACTTTGTCGCGGGCTCGCTGCGTGCGTTATTGATGCTTCATAATTTAACTGTCAAAATCTTGTACTCACTAAATCGTTTTCACCATTTAAATTAGTTTCTCACTCAGTGTCCACGATCTGTTGGTTCCGCAGTGACGTAAAATGGAACAGAAAATATGTTGAAGGGTTGTATTAAGAAAACAACATCTTTTGTAGAATTTTCGCCCGACGTGAAATCCGCATAACTCCAAATGTAGCATTCTTATATAAATGTTGCTCAGATAAAATTTTAAGCTGACTGGGAAAACAACAACAATAATTACGACACAGAAGCTTTGAGGTTGTAAATCGCTTTTTATGCCTCATTTTTTCAAAGTGCGCATGCACCAAGTCTTTGTTATAGAAATTTTGCTGATGTAGTTTTCGGTTTTACGGCAGCATAAAATAACTCTACAATCTGGTTAAAACTGCGACTTTTACGTAATAATAATTATTTGCTGCGCTCTTTACCTCATAATGGTATTGTACATTACCATGGGTTCAACCTGGTTGCTGAAAATAGCAACTGACTCTAGACTTTAACTCCTTGCCTGTTATTTGAAAAACGCATTACCGTGAGGAATACTTTTCCTGATCTTAAGCCGATATATTAATATAGGTTACCTTCGTATAATATTAGTTATGTTCCTACTCTAAAGTAAGCATGAGGATCGTGACTTAACTTAGCAGCATAATTTGGTTTGATCCGTGTAAAAGGTGTCCTTGTAGCAGTGGAAGAATGTTTGGAAGATCGTCGAGGCAACAGAGATGTAATTGAAGAGGTGGCTTGGATCGAGCTGTGTTCCCTTGCAGTGCCTGTATTCTGCGTAGGTTCTGGATCCATCGAACATAATCTTCGCTCCCTTCATGTGTCCCGTCCGCAGTCTGCGCTGACGGTTATGCCCTTATGAAAATGGTCTATAGAATTCTAAAAAAAATTTTTTTAGAAATACCTATATAGAGTCTTATAGAATTATAGCCCAATTTTCTATAGGCCGTTTTCTCAAGAATTCTAAAGTGAAAAGTTCTATAGGTTTCTATAAAATTAGTTCTATAGAATTCTATATACTTCTTATATAATTCTATAGAGTTATTTTTATAGAATGCTATAGAAATATCCTATAGAAAATTGGGTCATAATTCTATAAAACTCAATACAGGTATTTATTATAGAGCCTCTATAGATCTTCCTATACAACCTCTAGATCCTATTAAGAGTCTCATAAAACACAATGACAATGCTTTACATAATTAATATACGTTTGACAAAACCAAATTATGCCTAAAAATATTTGGTGCAGCAATTTATTTCAACGGTTACACATTATTGTTAGATAAAGACACTTCATAACACTGAACAGTGGTACCATTTGGGAGTGCTAATTGAATATTAAAACCCATATAAGTATAAAAAACAATGTTAACACGTCCAAACGTAATCCCTCGGCCGATGCTTAGTTCAGGAAGGCACTGTTTTAACCATCATCCACAGAGCTTTTACTTTTCAAAGGCATTTACATCAGAACTTGCGGTGGTCAGGCAATGGGATCGATATCCTTAGCTTCCTCAGCAAGGGAGTCCGCAGGTTCATTCCTTTCGATGTTAATGTGAGCAGGGAATCATTGAATGATGTACGTCTTCTTCCTTGCAATGATCGAGGACAGAAGCGCATGGATATTCTGAGTGATTCTCGTTTTTTCTCTTCTGATGGCCTCCGGAGCAGATATACAGTCTAAGCAGATGATGATGCCATTGGAAGGAACTCCTGTGTAAGGCAGACAGCCAGATCCTCTTTAATGGCAATCAGTTCACTTGTAATATTGGAGGCAATTTCTCCAGCTGCGATTTGGTGTTCGAATATTGTTTGATCAGGAAGAATAAGAAAGATGCCAGTTCCTCCTCTGTTGCATTCAGAGTTGAAAGAGCCGTTAGTTTAGGGGGACAAGATCTGGTAAGCTTGAGTATTGTTTCTGTGCCCATCCTTCTAATCCTTTCATGCAGTTCTAGTTTCAAACACGGTTCTAATTGGTCGAAATTGATCTTGACATATGAAAGTGGTTTGACAACGAGACTAGGTTTATGGCTGATGTCAAGATTCGTGTCATTCAGATTGATGTTGTTTCTAATGCCCTTGTCATATTGGAGCGTGGAAGATCTTTTCAACTTTTTCTTTTCTGTCCAGGCCCGAAAAGTGACAATAGAGCTATGTTCTTTGTCGCTGCTCCGGATTTTACTGTTGCAAGTTTTCTTCTATTTTCGAGTAATGTGAGATAATGTTCAATCTCAACGTTATTTGTAGAGGAAACGACTCTAATGATAGTTTTTCATTCTCTGTATTGGACCGCGCTATTTTTTCCTTTGTTGAGAAGAGGATGCCGGGGCCTATTTGGATGCTGCGTATGGTGCTAGAACTGGTCGAATACGTGCAGTGTAAGTGTTGTGAAGGATTTTTGATCTCAAACTCCATGTCGACCAACGTAGTTTTCTTAGTTTATTACATTGAGTGGGTTGTCATTGCCTCGAGAGGTTAGAATTCTGCCTGTTGGTCTGCGAAAGGTTTTTTATTTCCCTTCTACAACCGATTGCATAACCATTGAAGGCATTACTGTATCCGCCACTTAAGGGGCGTGCTCTCTATGTGTTACAGGCTTCCCTGCGAATCAAAATTTCCTGAACTGTACGATTTCACGAAATATTCTTGTGAACGTTATACAAAACATTTATCTTATTATTTGTTAATATATATTTTGTTGTGTATGCCACCAGTTTCACCTTTGAACTATTTCATAAAATTAGAAAATCCATTTCTGACATTTCTTTGCATTGCATAATCATCCTGTAACTGATGTAAATGATATTATAAATTTATCTATGTTTTTTAGCATATGTCAAGGGAACATAAGGGAAAGTTAACGCTGGATGCCTTGCTTATTATGCCAGTTCAAAGGATTCCTCGTTACGAACTGTTGATAAAGGTATGCTATATCTACTAAAAATGCACGTAGTATACATAAAGATATTCATACATCTCATTTTATAGCATGTTATTCAATCCAAGTTGTTGATCCGTTGACTTTAATCAAAATAAATTGTTCTGTTTTAAAAATAATAAAAGCAAAATGTATTTTGGTTGAACTTTCGAAACAAATCCTTATATATTATTTCTGTAGTCTGTTTTTTGTTTCTACGCGAGATCTTCCTCAATTCTTAATCGATTTCTTTGATTTACACCTTATTTTAAAGCTTATCGTGCAGGCTACTGACGAAAAATAGACCCACGGTCTAAAAATTGTTTTTTTTTTTCTGTCAAAAACACCTGTTTTAAAGAACCAGAATGAGGTTTTCGGTTAAATTTATAACTTTGATAATGTAAATGATAAATAAAAAATGCAGCAGTAGGAATAGTGTAAATGTACTTTATTCGTTTATTTTCCTTTGTTGCTGTTGTGCAGACGAAGCTTTCAGAAGCGATTTGTCAACTATCCGATTTTTAATTTTAATGATGCTCGAGTTGGCAAGTCAAGAAAGGGGCGTGCATTGAAATTTTTGGGCCGTCACAAAGGACTTTTAAGGGCCCCCTCCATATTGTTTACCCCTACGTCCCTACATATATGTTACCCTTCGTTTTAAAAATCTTAGGCTCCATTCAAGCCCTGACCCGAGCCAACAAGTGTCCCTTCTCCCCCCCCCCCCTTGTGCACACCTCTGAGGCCAGACACTTTAAATTCGACTATATTGGAAGAAATATAAGTGTTTTAATATTACTTATTACTTTTTTTGTGTATTCCTTGAAAATAATTGAATTCAGCTAACATGACCATTACTATTTTTTAGCATGCCCATAACTAAGTGAGTGTAATCATAATTTCTCAAACTAATATATTCCAATTTATTTCAATATGTATATATATTATATATATCCTAGTTGAAAATTAATTTCCAAGTTCTTACACCGTGAGAATTACTTTTTTCTATGAACTAGAACTGCAACATCACAGTTGAACCACAATCCATTTTTTTGAATTCTTTATCGTGAAAAAAAAACTAGTTATTTATTCTTGTAAAAAAGAATAAGAAAACTTAACCGCGCGTATAAAGCATATTAACCTTTTTTTTTACATTTATGATCATTTGTTCATTGTCTGATCCAGTGAGCCAATTATGCTTTGATACTTCTAGGAACTTCTCAAACATACTCACGTGGATCATCCAGATCATCATCTATTGGTCCTAGCTCAAAAAGAAGTGCATGATTTAGCAATTAAAATTAACAGAATGGAAAGAGAAGCGTTCCAACTGGAGCAAATGCAAGCACGAGTGCGGGACATTGAACAGCTTGTCGATGGAGTTATGGATGTGAGTACCTTTTTTTTTAAGGTTTTCGTTTCAAATACACACCTAGTAGAAGTCTACACCAATACATTTACTTCTAACCAGAGCATCAAACAAATAGTGTAATAATGAAAAAAATTCAAGTAGGTAGCGATCGAAAGAACATATTGAGATTTTTTTTTTTTTTTTTTTGCCGCGAAAATTATTTTCCCTTGTTTCCCCGTTATAGAAATATAAGGTTTTAATATCAGCGAAAATTTTAAGAAAAGTGCCAAATTTAAAGACTAATTAAAGCTACCACGCGATTTCACCTGCATGTGGCAGGACATTCATCTGAAAAGCGTGTGAAAGTTATCTTCCGTTACTCATCAAAACTCGCTAAATTTGGCAATTTTTCTTAAAATTTCGGTCACGAGGGCAAATAATTTATGCGTCCCGAAACATCTTCTATTATGCTCTTACGATTTGCAACTTATTCAGATGTTTTTCAATATTACACTATCGTATGGTTTTCTGGTAAGTTAAATCGACATTCAGTGATACAGGAGAGTATTGGAAACTGGATTTATGTAGATAAAAAATATTTTTAGCTTGTTCAGTTGATGTAGCAGCTTAGGACTCTTGCTGCTACATCTACTGGAAATGCCGAAAATTGAAATAAGTTCAGTTAAAAAACAAAAAAGCACCATCAACTTATTTTCTTATTTTAATCAAACACAGAAGTTTGCTTCGGGCTCCTTAATTTTCTTATATGTGTACTTTTCACTGTCATTGTACATTTGATTTACATAACTGTTTTATTTAGCTAAACTTTTTTCTAAAATTCAATCCTAAAAGTAAAGTCCTTGTATATTTTGATTGTGCAACAACAAAGACTTTTATTTTAATGCGTTAAAATCCAGTTTCTTGCTAGGTTATGCTACATGTCTTGCTGCCCGCGATACGTGTAGCAGTGAAAAAAAAACGAAATTGAGAAATATGCAAAGCTTGTGTCCGGAAAAGTTACCAAGCCTATTTATAATACAAAATTTCAGCTAAATCAAATACTATCTTTAGCTGCCCCATTTGACTTTGAATTTTAAGTAATTTGCCTGATTTTTTACCAAACTGGCGAATATGGAATGAGAAAATATAATTACCTCTCAACTAACGGTATATTAAGTATTTTTTTATCAAGAGTTTCATTTCAAACAATCAAAGTTTTAAATGAGATGTAATTTTATTTTATCATTCCATTTTCGCCAGGTTGGTGAAAAATCAGGCTAATTACTTAAAACTCAAAGACAAATGGGCAGCTAAAGATATTATTTGTATTTGCTGAAATTTTGTATGATAAATAGGCTTGGTAAGAGGCAACTTTTCCGCATATAGGCTTTACATATTTCTTAATTTCGTTTTTTTTCACTCCACCCTAACGTGCAGGTATATACCAATGGTTTTTAAACTGCCATGTAAATTTCTATGCATGGCCCCCACATGGGGGAAGCTGTAGCTTCAACAGCTATGAGACTCTGGTGGGGATTTGACCTCAGACGAGAATATTCTAAATTACATGTTGACAAAATTGAAAGGAAGCCCATTACATGATCTGGCAAGAGGTCCTGTGATAAATATGGGTAAATCTGGACCACGGAGAGATGGTGGATGACCTTGAAGCGGAAACATCATTTGTACGATTAGTAATAGGCTGCTGGTTATTATATTATAATAGATAGGATCAGCGAGAACTCAAATCTTACTACTCGGCGCTTTCTGGCTGAGTTTACTAAGTACAAATTATACACAAATCACGTTTCCACTTCAAAATCATCCACCATATCTTCGTGGTTAAGCTTTAACTTTTTTTTTTTTGCCTCATACACGGGGAAAAATCGGAGTTCAAACAATTTAAAAAAATACACATTACAATTATCTATAAAATCTAATGAATTTTCAATGGAAAATTTGGTCCTTATCAATCCAAATTAAATATTATTAACTCAATAGCTCGTTCATACCGATTCACCAGTATACAGATTGATGATTAAATACTGATTGATGATTTTTGAAATCGCAATTATAATTATAAATTATAATTACGATTTCAAAACGCTCTAATTTTTCTGGTCCGAGTGATTTGATATTTCACCAGAATTATCGTACGGCCATCGAATTTTCTTTGAGGAAGAAAATAAAATAGTGCACAATATTGCGATAAATGGCGCTGTTAGTGTTCATGTTGCAATTGTGGAGGTAGTATACATTATGCGAATTCCTAACACGTGACGTGACGTGACGTGCTGGCTCTGCCCACTGCAGAATAATACTTTTAATACAGGATCATAATGAAGTATTATTTCCCGAATTTCAAGAATTTATTGTACAAGTACAATTTCATGTAGTATTGTGATACACTGCGCAAACATTCATAAACTTTTTAATAAACTAAAGTCAATAAATTTTATGGTGACCTTACCACGAAGATAATTATCAAGCGGTTTTTCAATTTATTGCAAAGTAGCTGGTCAACATTTATGTTGGCATACTACGTAGCATTTGAGATCCAGGGGTAGGTTCAGAATTTCTATTTCTGCCGTCAACATGAAACAGCTTTGTGTCTGATTGTCACATAACATTCCGTCCAATTTCAATGAAGTGAGAATGAAAATTGAAGAGATGTGTTTTAGAAACACGACTTGACATAACTAAAATAATAACTGACGGTTGCCAATGATTTATCCTGCCAAAGTGATAGTGAACTTCTACCACGCGAAAATAAAGGAAGTGTCAAATTTTTACGGAGTTTGTTTCTACTATTCCAAATTAGACTTTCTTTATTTTTTGTTGCAACGGAAGTATATTGAATGTGTACTATGAATTATGTATATAAGAATTTCGAAGTCATTATGTGACCTTTTTCAATTTCAGTTAGTGCAGCCGGATCGAGACTACATTCGTCATGATGTCGTATCAATGCCTGTAAGTATTTTATGCATTTTTAAGAATTATTGATTTATTTATTTATTTTTATTTATTTATTTTTATTTATTTATTTTTTTTAAACACTGTGAGTAATAACAATTTATAGTAAGTAACTATACTGCAGTACTACACGCAAAAAGTTGCATCTGCAGCCGAGTTCTAAATGAGAAAATCCCGTTTAAAGTTTTGCGCCTCCATGTATTTCATTCAGATACACTGTAAAAAAATTCCGAAACTTTACTGGTTATTTTCGTGGAACGTTTCGGGATTTCAGAGGTGTTCACCTATTTCCCCGCAAAATCAAGTATCTTCGCAAAAGAGTTTCCTGAATTGCTAAAAGATGCACGAATGCAGACTTTGCACTGGTGTGAAAAATATTTTTTGCTACCAGTTTAAAGATTGACTGATCATGTTTATTAAGTGTATAGGCTTTACTTTGATTACGACCTGCCCGGATTGACTTATTATTCCCAATGGGAGTAAACAAGTCACTGGGTAGCTGCAATTTTGTGAGGCAGGCAAGGAATATGCTTGGTTCTTGCTTGTAATTTTCGCGTAGCCTTGGCCGTTGTTGCTGTAATGCTTCTAGAGCTTTCTTGGTAAATCAGGAACGTTCTTATCAAACCCATTTAATTTTTCTAGACGGTTCATGGCTTTAACAGGGGAGATTTCCCAATATTTCAGAAAAGTTAATGATTTTTATTGGAAAACGTTCCTGGTTTTTGTAAGGTATGCTACCGGTTGAAATTGGGCATATCAGCTGCCTATTATTTTCCAGGAACGTTTCTGAATCGTTTTTAGTGTATAAGTTTTTCAGATTTTTTAAAAAAAATTTCGCATTGACGTATGAGGCAGTGAGAAGCAAAAGGATGTAAGTGGCAAAATTAAAATATTAGAGATAACCAGTAAGGAAAACCTCTCCTCTTTCTTCGGCAAGAGATAGTTCTAGTAGGCCTGGTATGGTCATGTTATACTACATGACTTAGAAAAACTTTTCAATGAAAGCTTACCGAGGACAATCTTTAAACGCGTTTTACTCAAAACTTGAAAATGTCCACTTACATCCCTTTGCTTCTCTCTGCCTCATATGACCGTAGAACATCGTATTTAGGTGAAATGTGATAAATAACCACCTAGTGACCGTAACTTAATTTTAATAAAAAGTGCTGATACGACTTTTGTGCTTAGCAGGAAAGTATAACACATGCGTCAAAGCAGGCCCGTCATTTTAAAGTTTTCGCACTGGACGAAGGGTTTGTAAATGAAGTTATTATAAAACGTTGACAAAAGTGCCAAAAAAAATCTCTAAGGAAAAATAAGAAATTGATACTTGAGGACCCGTTTGTTTTTCGTATTTTTCACGTAAACTATGGATGGTATATTAACAGCTCTTCTGGCATTTTTTATGTACTCCCAACGAGAAATCTGACTGTGCAGAGTTTAGGCATATTTAGGGGACTTGGAACACCTACTATTTTGTGGAGGTGGCACCCCAATCAGCCAACAAAGGGTGGCACCAATTCTGGGATGTTCATTGATGTAATTTGCATTCTTAAACCTCGATTTTCTTCTGCATAACAGTTTGCTGACGGTGCATTCCATCTAAGTTTCTACAAAGTGACTGAATAAAAGTGATTCGTTAAAACTCTAAAATGAAGTATCAGTTTCAAATTGGTATACAGTTATCAAATGTTTATGGTGGCTTTTTTTAAGAAAGAACAATTTTGTTGTAGGGTGGCCTTGGGACAAAGAAAGAAAGATGTATCTTCCTCTTTTCTGATGTACTGCTCATTACAAGTATGAAAAAGAAAAGCACAACCATGAGGAAACCATCCTCAACATCTGCGTAAGTAACTATGCCTGTTAAACCTTTTCGACATAAATATATTTTGTTGTTAAGATTCATCAGTGGAAGCATCAGCAACAAAATTATCTTCCCTCAGATTCAATCCTTATACTTAATTGTTATTTCCACGTTTTGGAAAGTAAATAACGTTTATTTATTTTTATTTCTTTAGAAACGATTCTAGAAATATTAACATAGTTTTAGAACTTATGACTGTACATTTAAAAAATGTATTTAATCTACGTAAATTACTATGGATGTAGAAAGCGTGATATGTATTTCAATATGTACTGATAATTGATAATCATTATTAAAGAAAATAATGAAGCTCATATTGTGAATCCAAAACAAAAATGTAAAATTCCCATTAACACAAAAGCCCATGGAAGTCAAGACCTACCATGCCCATTTCAATTTTCTTGAAATTCAATTCTTCTTTCTGGGGTATCAGGCAGATTGTTCCGGTTAGTGGATTAGCCGAACCCTGAACCCCCAGTGTTCCCAAGCTCGCTTAGTACTCATTTTATTGACATACAGAAGCGGTGAAGCGATGTGGTGACTGTGTCCAACCAAATTGGGGCATGCGGCGCGGAAATGCAAAGCGCTACAACTAAGACACTGGTCTTCATAAAAAAGATATATCTATACCAAGTTGCAGATCTTTATTGATAGTTCCCTCACGTTTCTATTTTGTGATATTCGTGTATTATGTGACCGAATCGCTTTTAATGAAACACATTTTTTTTAAATTCCAGAATTCCTCAGAATATTATAAGCAGCTTAGAAATGAACAAATACAAACTTCTAACAAGATTATCTTTAGACAATCTGGACATAGCTAAAAGTAAGTTGGTTTTCATGTTAAGCTATATTTAAAAACATGTGTACAATCTAACTACTAAGTGAACTAGTAAAAGTATGCTGTTGTTGTTTTTTTTTTTTTTTTTTTTTTTTAATGTGTGCTTTTAAAGTACATAATATTGTTTTACCTTCGCATAACTTTTGGATTACATACTTGTAATTTCAAGAGCACCATCAAGGAGAAGTCAAAAAAAAAAAGTTTAGTTTTAGTATCAGATTTTTATGGAGACTAATTAAAACTAATGTGTAACTAATTGCAAAACTAAATGTGTAAAACATTTTATTCCAATTAATTGACACTGATATCTTTTGAAAGAAAATAATCATATATATTCTAAATACAACGGCAAAAAAAAAAAGTTCATTTCAGAAAAAGGACCGGAGAGTCAGATGCCATCTATTGTGTGTGATCTGAATCAACTAACACTTTATCTTTCTGGAGATTTCGAACTCCTTGAGGAAGCAAAAGATATTTCGTCCTAATATATATTTTTGGTGCATCCATATTTATCACGAGGAACCAACTAGAATTTTCACATAAAACGCGCGTTGAGCTTAAAATTGTGCGTTTCGAGATTTCGCTTGCTATTTTGAATCAGAATTCGGGGGTTGAGAAACTTTGATATGTACTACACTGTTCACGTGCTAAGTGCTGTGAAAGAAATTTTGGTAGACAAACGTAATGGTATTAACAATAAAAAAAAAAGCTCGTTTTCGACTAATCGAAAGTTATATATCTTTCAGTTTTCTTTTAGAAATGTATAATTTTCTGTATTTTAAGTATGGTTACGTCATGCCGCTTTATCGCTGTTTCTCTACCGGTATCGATATCGACTTATTAATTGAAGAAATTAAAGAGTGTCCTCACATTTGGGATTTTGTGCTCTGTGAATAGGATGAACAGGCTTGTTGGAAAGAACTGGAGGAGATATATTTTGAAAATCTTGATGATACACTCCAAAAAAAAAAAAAAAAAAAACCGCTTTGGTAAACCGTGTAGATTTTACAAATTGGTTTGAAGACTAATACTGCCATGGAAAGATAAACAGCAGTAGGCGTAAATTTTTTAGTTTTCCTTCTTTTTTTTTTTTTTTTTGCTTTTCATCCATAGTATTGTAGCTTTATTGTACAGGCTTGCTTAATTGGTTTCCGCTGAAAATAAAGCACCAAATATATCGTCAAATTTCAGCATTTCACTGCTCTTGCTTTTTCGAAAATAATGAGGAGTTCAAAACGCGTTCCATCAGATAGCTCAAAATATCGTTTCTGCAGATACTGCTTTAATTTTTCACGTCAAATTAACACCCTCAACTTCCATCTGGATTTTACTCAGCTGATAATCGAAATCTAATGTATAATTATAATGTATACGACACTTTTCCTAGCGTGCGTTAAGAAAAGTAGTGTATGCGATGCGCTCTGTTCAGCACGTCGAGTGTGAACTAGACCATTATGTTATGGCAAAAGAAAAACTGCAAGATGCATGTTTGCTCCTCATATTTGAATTTTACATTTCACTGATTTTTTTAAATGTTTTTATGAGGTCTTGCACTTAAAAAAAAAATCTTTAGATGTATACACAATTCCTTCTGTATTTTGATCCTTATCGCGTCATTATTTTTCTAAAGTTGCCACATTATTAGCTAAAGGCATGTAAGGGAGGGTGGCCTAAAGCGGGTATGTCGCCCAAAGTGGCTTTCGTATGCCGCCGCCTAGTGTGCAATCAGTATTAGAGAAACAGCGATAAAGCGGCATGACGTAACCAGACTTAAAATACAGAAAATTATACATTTCTAAAAAAAAAACTGAAGATATATAACTTTCGATTAGTCGAAAACGAGCTTTTTTGTTTTTTTATTGTTAACACTATTACGTTATTCTGACACCATGCATCTATAAACTACGATAGCCATGCCGCTTTCTTTTAATTTTGATTGTAGATTATAATTATTTACCCCCCTCCCCCATTTTTGAGCAAAGTGGGGAGGGCAAAGCGGGTATACTCGCTTTCTATATGTTTTGTTCACAGATGTACTGACTTAGATTCTCTCTTTAAATATAGGATACGTATAACTTTAAAAGTTTATTTTTTATGATGGGAATTAGCTAGTCTATTGATATAATTAATTATTTCTTTATGTTTTATAAACAAATGTGCTGACTTAGAGTTTTAATTTAAATTCAAAAAATGTGACTTTATTGTTATTTTTTTATAATGGCAGTTAACTAGTCAATTAGTTTAATGATTTACTACATCATATTGGACTGACAAATGTACCAAATCACAATTAGTTTAGCTTACTCGCTTTATCCGAACGGCTTCCCCGCTTTGGGCCGCCTGGTAGGGCAAAGCGGGTTTTTTGAGTGTTCGTAATAATTGTTAATAAATAAATATTGGGTTTGAAATAACGCAAGAATTACTTTTTATTCTGAAGTTCAATGTCCCTTCTGAAAATAAAACCAAAATTGTTACGATAAAAATCCAAAAACTACAATTTTCGATCGTTCTTCATTTACCTACCCGCTTTTGGGTCACCCTCCCTTATATGACGCTAACGTCGAAAACTAAAAATGGCATGTATGAAAGGAAACACGCCAAGGGACGCCGAGAGGGGAATTTTGAGAAAAAGCCCGCAAGCGCATATTGATAACTAATATGACAGTTTATATTTATATAAGAACTCTTATGATCACTCCCTCCCCCCCCCCCCCTCGAAAGTAAAATCTGGCCATATAGTGCCTGGATCAAAGTTGAAAATCATCTAAAGCTCAGAGCTAAGTATATTAACGTTGTGAAAAAACTTTTTGACATAAGGACCAAAATATAAAAAGGTTTATGTTAACATCTGACGAAGTTTCTTTATCAGGTTTTAAAAACACCCTCTATTTTTCGACGGGTATTTTACATTTTATTAGAGCTTTTAATGCTGTTTAATTTGGTTTTCGTGTTACTTATGATACATTTTAATGAAACTTTTAATGCCATTTATTCCTTGTTTCATTAATCGATAAGATTTTTTAAAAATATTTTAATGATTGTTAGTAGATTTATTGAGTCATCTGTTGGTTCTATTATATATTTTGGTATACCTAACCATCTACATTATTTTAATCCAGAGGTTATTGTACATGAGAGCTCACGGGAGCTCAGCTCCTGTAATTCTTTTAAATATCCTATAAATGTTTGCATAATAGGTGGAATACAGGAATTTAGGTATGAAAAAAAGTTTTAAGGGCTTTCTTTTCGCATAAGTTAATCTCTGTTTTTCTCTAGCGATAAACTGAATTACACGGCAATTATAGTGTTCCAAAATCTTCAAAATTTCAAATTATTATAATTAGTTATTTAAAAAATATACAAGAGGTTGTTATTGTGCTCACACAGAGATATCCCGATGGGAGGTCACTGTGACCTCCCGAAAATGTCTTTATTTGGCAAATTATCATCATTCGGCAACATTTGGAGTTCTATTTGGTAAAATTTCGAGTTCCATTCGGCAAAATTATCATCACTCGTCCCAATTTGGAGTATTTCCGTTCTCCCAAAAATTTGAATTCGCGGCGCCCCTGTGCTCATATTTCTGTTTTGATATGATGCTTTGTTACTCGTTATGCTATATCTTAAGTAAATTACAGTCAGGTCAGTGAAAAAAAAATTGTTAATCACACCAATTTAACTTTTTGCTCAGGTACAGATGGAAACATGAAGAAAGCGTTAAAGGATATCGAAAATCTTGAAGAAGATGTTGCTCTACTCTCTCAAATTAGTGAGTTAGTTGCAAAAATGAATAATCATCAGCAGGTAAAATAATTTCAATTTAAACTCTACCTTTAACTAATGATTTTATTCAAAATGCTATATGTTTTTGCTATTTGACCATTTAATTAAACTATGAATTCTTCTTTCAGAGTTTTTTTATTTGTTTTTGAATGCATGAAATTTCTGTCAAGGACTCACCTTGTGTATGAAAAAAAAATCAGATTTCTTAGACAAAAACCTATATTTAGGTGAAAATATTGTGTCACTATTAAATTGTTTAATGTATTTCTTTTCATGAATAAAACTCAAACTCCAAGCTTTCAAATAAATTCCTAACACAAGATTGATATTGAAAACGGGGAATTCCCCCCTCTCAAGGAGGGAGGGAGGGGCAAAACCCAAGTTTTAGTAGCCATGATAAAATAAATGTAATTTACGGATGAGGATCAAAAAAGAAATACATTTAGCTCTTTTTTTTTAATGTTTTTTGATTGGTACTTATTTTGGATATTTTTTGTTGTGTGTGTGTTTTTAGAGGGAGAAGAGATTTTTTGTTTTGTTTTTTTACTTTGCGGTTCTTCCATTTCCACTTTTATATTTTTCGCTCTCTTTTTTTCTGTTATACACTGCTCGACATTGAAATGCAACACCAAGAAGGAGTGTTCTGGAAGGAATGAAATTTGGCAAAAATTCAGAGCCAATAAGGAACAATAAGTGATCTTTATTTCGAATTGATATTCAGATTACAGGATAACAGCGTCGACTCAGTAGGATGTAGGACCACCGCGAACGCCGATGTACGAAGAAACACGTCTGGTTAAAAGTCAATAAGAGTGCGGATGGTGTCTTGAGGGATGGCTCTCCATTTCCTGTCAACTATTTGCCAAAGAGACAGGGACAGAGTTTGCAAACGGCATATAATTACATCTCACACGTGCTCGATTGCTGACAGATCAAGAGAGTACGGTGGCCACGGAAGCATTTGTACCCCTGTAGCTGTAGTGCTGGGAAATGCGAACTGTATGATTGGGCGCTATCCTGCTGAAAAAATGCATTTAGTACCCTCTATAGGTAAGGGATTGCCACCGACCACAGCATTCTGCACATATCGTTTGGCCCTTTTAGGGCCCTGAATTTTAACTAGAGATGACGTGGTACCATATGTAATAGCGCCCCAAACGATGATGCCACGTTGTCGAGCGGTGGGGCGCTCCACAGTTGCTGCCGGATTAGGCCTGTCTACGCCACACTTGTATGTGGCGACTGGCATTGACAAAATAGAATCGTGACTCATCTGATAACACGACGTTCCGTTATTTCGTCATCCAATTCGCTCTTGCACGGCATTGTTCCAAGCGTTGACGACTATGCTATGGGGCCAATGGTAGTCTGCTTAACGGACGTCGCACAGTGGGGCGACCGGCGAAACCGCCAAAAAGAGCTTTAAAATGCTTTTTAAACTCTTTCGTTTGTTTGTTTACAAAGGCACGTAACTAGCGAGTTTTTCCGACTTGTTTGGGCTCAGGGTCCGAAGTTCGCAGGTTTACGCAGCTAATTCCTCTTCAGGGTCTTCATACAGAACATTGATGACTAATCAATATTAATTTCAAAAAATACATAAGAGTACATTTTTTTGTAGAGGGTTTTGAAAAAAATGACTTTGAATTCCCTAGTTTTCGGTGCTGATCAAAACCGATTTTCGGTTTGAATGTTCGATTATTATTTTTTTTCGTTCTATTACTATCGTTGGACACGAGAGAAATTAAACATACCTGCCTTAAATAAGAAAGAAAATTTATCGACTGCTTAAAAACATTTTGTTAAATTTCCCGCTACTTATTATTCTTCACCTTCTAAAGGCTCCCTTTAGCTTTGTAGTGGACGAAGGGCTCTATAATTCCACTTCTGATTGCCGAAGAGGTAGACGTGTGCAAATTTGTAAATCCTCAATTAGTTGAATATAGGGAAAAAAAATCATTTTTAAGCGCTTGTTGGAGTTTTCGCCTCACTGTGCGCCATGAGCACAGACCACTTGCAACCAACGGAGGGGAAATGGTTCTGGTCGATATGGGAACATCCAGGGTGTCTTGCACATGCATCAGAATGGAGGTACACGTGGCTTGCAGGGCTGCCACCGCTCGTCGGCGGATGGGTTGATCCACGTGTGATGACGTCACTCTGGCTGCACCTGCACCCCTCAAACTTTCCACATTTCCTTATTTCAACCATTTTTGCTACGGCCCATGTACCGTGGACGAATCTATGTTGGTATCAGCCGCGATTTGACGTGAGAACCACTAATATAGTTCAATAGTACCACCTATATATTGGAATCACCAATATAGTGATTCCAATATGATTGTAATAGTTTAAGTACCTGAATTCATGCAGATTCTACATTCAGGTATTAGGTAAGTAAATTATTTAAAAGGAAATGATGATGAAGAAGTGGAGGGTTTAAATCAGAGATTCAAAGGAGGAATGTCACGCTAAAGCCGCGGTGATCATTCCCATTTTACGCTATGCCGCGGCACGCAGCAGCCAATTATGCTAACGTCCCGTAACGAGTGGAAGACAGAATGAGCAAAACCAATTAAATTATTTTAATCCCCAGAAGTAATTACTTAATTGCTCATTTATTCCCCAGTCTCTTGGCAGGGTATCCTCAGCCAGCACACTTTTTCATAAAATTAGTCTTTGACAGAATTTATGAACTTTTATTTTTGCCTGTATAAAATATTTAACTAATTCATTAGTGCTGCATTTGTTAGCATTTTTTTTGTTTATTTATTAATTGTATTATTAACATTACATTGGTTTACTTAGGCATTGGAAGATGTTGTCAAAGATTTGACCAATGGAATGGTTAAGCAACTACATGAGAAACAAAACCAAGACTCACAACTTGTGAATCTTGAACTGACAATCACAACGCAGTAAGTTAATATTGTGGACAGATTTGATTGATTATTATTAAAATATGTAATTGGTTAAAAATGTAAGATTAATAGTTCTCTGAAAAATATGTAATTCATTGTTAAATAAAATGTGTTGTTAATAGGAAGTACTCAACAATCAAAATTTTGGTACAATCAATTAATTATACTGTTAGTTGTTTTATCACATAAAGCAGGGGTTCCTAATCTTTTTTGTTACGTGGACCCCTTGCCGAGTTTGTCAATTTCTCGTGGACCCCCTTTTTAAGGTACGAATAAGAAATTTATTCGACAGTGAGAGGGGCCCTTTTTATTGTAGATTTTTTAAAAAATCATAAACTACCCAGTTAGATAAGCTTAAATAGGATTTGCATCTCATGGACCCCCAACTTTCTCTTTCGTTTGCATGGAACACTTGCAAACTTATGCAGACCTCTAGGGATCCCTGCGGACCACTTTGGGAGCCACTGCCCTAATGCATTAACTGCTCTGTATTCACCCATCAATAATAACTACTAATGTAATGCACTTACTTATTATGGTGGATGACATTTATGGATGGATCAATAATTACAAATTACAATCAAAATACATTTTAAAAGTTTTCAAATATAACAAAACCGTATTTAAACTTAGAAAGCACGAATATTTAACAGTATGAATGGAAATGTTAAAAATGGAAAAGTTCATCGATTCCAAACGAATACAATTCTTATGATGGATTAGAAGAAGCAATCTACCGCATCAATATGTGTTACAATGGTGTTGTTTCTTACATTTAATTTTTTGTTCCCTACGAAAATTCTACTTGAAACCAACAATCCTCCCTCTTCTCCCTTTTTTTGTCAACATAAGTTTTTTTACGACAGAACATAATTTTTAAAATATATTCTAAGTAACAAAACATGTCGAAAACTATTAAAAAATAAATATACAACAGATTTATTTTGCAACACTGCTTAAAACACAAGCTGAAGATAAAAACATTTTTTTTTATCTTCAGCTTGTGTTAGAAACTAATAAATTCTTCAGATCATCGACATAAATTTAATGTACACTACATAAATTATAGTACATTGTATATAAATGTATTAATTATTATTTATGTTACTAGGGAAGGAGTTGAAAGTTTAATATTCCAATTCTGTTCACCTGAGAAAAGAGCCATATGGGAGGCTGCCTTCAACGACGCGAAGCAAAAGCTAGGTAACAGAATTGACTTCATTAGAGTATTTTTTTGTAAAGAAAATGAACTGAATAATGAAAACTTTCTTTTTCTTCAGCGCTTTCAACGGATCGTAGACCTCCCCCCGAGTTTATGCATCCACTTCCAATTCGTAAAACAAGAGCCGGGTTGCAGGTAAATCGAATGCAAATATAAATTTTTTACATTAACTTTTATCTGCATTGAGACAAAAAAAAATGGCTGTTCGAAATTGTCTTACAAATTCAATTGTATAATCCTACTTAATGATGTTGTATGAAAATATTTGCAATTGTGACAAGTTAATAGAGCTTCTGATTTTTTATATTTATTGTGATAAGTCAGGTTTTAGTGGCTTAACGAGATTTCTTTCTGGGGAAAGGTTCGTAAGCAATGTATAAAACTTAACTTATGTGTTTTGGGCACTAAACATTTACATATTCTTATTTCTATTGTATTGACTGTAAAAGCTGTTTTTCAGATTTTTGACTGGCATAAGTATTAAAGTGCAGATATTCTGCATTGATTTAACAAGAGCTATATTGTAAATTTAATCATGTAACTAAAAAAAAAAACCGTCTGCACATCAGAAAAACGGTTTAATATTAACGTTGAAAAATACATTCAGCCATGAAAAAATTTTCGCTCAGTTTTTTTTAAGAATGCACCATCTTGATTTAATACTTATCTGTATCACATATTCTACTATTTATATCAACTAGTAATTTACAGTACTGGACAAAATTATTGCAACTTTGAAAAGTCTAATGATTTTTCAAGCATGAAACCCCTCATATTCTTTTTTCAATTTTATATCAAATGTTTAATTAGTTTAAAGATATGATATTATTGAGCAGAAGTAGTTATTTAATTTTATAAAAATATAATATGAACGAAAAAAGGTTCAGTTTATCAGAAATAGGAATCCATTTCAGATCCTCTCAAATAAAATAAAATAAAGATACAATTTTAAGTTTCTCTGAGCAGAAAAATAATAAGTGAGTGGAACTGAAATGAAAAACATTGGGGGCCGCCTCTCGTTTAGCTAGAACTTAAAAAAACAATTTAGTATCAAAAATGTTATTTTTGATATGTTATTTTGAAAAAATGATCAATTTCTCTAACTTGCAATACTTTTAACCAGTAGTGTATATTAAATTAGTTTATTTGCTGACACGTTTTGTCTGAAACAGCGTTCTTCTGTTTTTCTGTAATATATTCTTAACACTATTTAACGTGACTAAAATATTTTTTACTTTTAGTTTACTTGCGCTACAGCTACACTGGGCCTCAACCAGCAGGGTTTGCGAGATGTTTGGGTGTGCAACAGCGATGGCTATGTGGGACAAGTCTGTGTGCTTAGCTTGATGCCTGAGCCAACAGTCATGTCTTGCAATGGTGTCTGCAATGCACGCATCATAACTATCGCATCTATTCCAGCTGCTAATTCCACGTAAGTGTTTCATGTATTTAACATACCTAAGATGAAATTACATTGAATTATTATGAAAGCAAGGTCTGAAATTCAAAACGTAACATAGTTTTAGAACAGGAATTATTTACAACGACGTCTTAGAAGTTCATATTTATAAATTTATGTAACGTGTGCTTTTAAGTTTTTAAGTTTCAATTTCCTTTTATTGAAAAAGTTAAGCATACTGTCTAAGATTTAACGCGTAAAGAGTTGGATCGTTTGAGCTGTGCAGTTTTCTGGAGAAGCGCAATAATCTAGAAACTTGATTGAAGAAATATTGCCCATTCCCCCAAGAGTAATGGCGCACCACCCTCAAATGTTATAATGTTATGGAGCATGCCTTTCTCCTTCGAAAGAACGAGAGTCATCCCCCCTCCCCATCCAAAAAAAAAAAGAGAGAGATTCTCTATATCAATCACTATAAAAATTTTAACGGCACAGTCAACGCATTTTAGTGGTTGTTTCCAATTTGTGCTTTTAGTTTTTCAAGCGCCACGTTCCCACCTGGTGGTAAAATTTTGAACTGTTATTTTTATTGAAGATTTCTTCTGAAATCTTCAAAAACTATGAGAATGCCCCCCCCCCTTATAAAAATTTCAAAATTGCTTACAAAAATTATTGAAATAGCTTTTTTTTAAGTTTTTTTTTTTTTTTAAATTTCGCATGACAAAAAACTATGTCGCAAATTTACATAGCGACTTTGAATAAAATAGGCATCTCAGATACGAGTTGAAAAAACGTATAAGGCTTGTTGATATTTGTAGCGGAACCCGAAAGTTATAGATCTGGGTCCGAAACGAAGGCTTGTTTAGCATAAAAGTTGTGATTAAACATTAACTAACTGACATAACAAAAAGTTATTGCACATTAATTATAATAAAATAAACATTAAGATATTGCTTCTTACGACGGTCTCTACTCTTTTTTATATTTTATGTACTGATATCTCCGTAAAGAAGGTTCATTTCATTCATATATATGATTATGACACATCTACTCGTATCTTGTACGCAGAAATATACTATAAAAACTTTACTGAAAAATGCGGAGAAAATCTAATTAAAAATTAAATATTTTATAAATGTAATTTAGACATTGATCAATACTCACCGACTGATTCTTTTCGGTTGTAGAAAAATAGAAGTTGAACGACAACGTCGCATTCTCAGAGTCTGATACAGGAACTCGGCATATGTTTGAAACGGACTTGGATTGATCTTTTTTTTTTTTTTTTTTTTTTTAACTTTGCAAAAAAAAAAAAAAAAAAAAGACAGCAATGTTTTATCACCCGAAAACTTCATTGTTTTTGTTATAGGTAGTCCTTTTCTAATAAAATGGGGCTTTTTTCAGCACAGTTTCCGTTCAGTACAAGGGGCTAATTTACGAAAACCTTCGTATAATGAGGTTTCGCATTAATACGAAACTAAAATTTTACATTTCTTGCGTGACACAAAATCCAAAACGCTGATTTATACTAATTAACTATTCACAGCACATTTACAAATAAACTCAGCACGAACAAAAACGAAACTGCCTTAAAATCACAACAGAAAGGAATAATAATTTACAGAGATTTTACACAAAAAATAATAACACAATCAAATGTTTTATTGAATTGAAGAGATGCCTTACAGCTCTATAAATATTCCTCTTGTCCATTAAATTTGTTGCATAAAAAGCGATCGGGCGGCAGACACTTCTTTCTTACTTCAGTTTACTGGCGCCTGAAAACAGCGCCGTAGAAAGACTGTCTAAAGCAAAGCTATATATCAATAGAAAATGACATGTTACGCCACAAAAAAAAAAAAAAAAAAAATTCAAAAATGATTTCCTTTTTCCTATCCTACCGTTCAGTTTTTTTTTTTTTTTTTTTTTTTTTTTGAAGCAGTCATTTTCACTACTCAAATGCAGCGAGCCTTATAACTATTATAAAGAAATTTCGCAGATTCCGGGGGGTCACGACCCACATGACCCCCCCCTCCTTGTATCCACCCCTTCCCGTAGTCAATATAACGTTGATACTAATTTTTAATGACACACGTCTATTAGAACGAGTTCTACGCTGCTCTAAACAGGATAACCATGCTTAATTATATAATCACCTTGTATCTTTTCTCAAAAAAGCAGATTTATTTTTTTCTCTCCATGCTATGGTTTTAAGTTCTTTTCCCTTATTCCCTTCTTCCTTATTTGCCTGCGTATATGAATATTGAGAAGTACGTTATACTGCGATATTTAAATGTCTGAGTGACGAGTTAATTTAAGTAACTAATATTCTACTTCTAAATACATTTATAATTAGGTATTCTGAAAAAGCTCGTTGGAGGCCTGATAACGTGTCTGGAGTAAGTGTTGAAGTGCAAGAAGTGGATGAAGAATTTGATGAAGAACGAGCAAGTAACGGGAACATACAACTTGACAGGTATTTTCATTTTGTATTTCTAACTATATCAATCAGTCCTATTGTAAATTTCGACATAAAATTTACCAATGTTGTATATGAGCTGAATTTGTTTACATTTTTGCTTTACGTACTGGCAAAATAGTGACCCCAAATTGATACTTTTGTCACCGAATGGTTTCATCTAACATAAACAGCTTTATTACATTTTTTTATGTTGTTTTGGAAAATTTTAATGTCCATAAATTGTGCATAGTATCACTATTTGTTATTACTTATTTCGGAAAAAACATAACATGATGAACGAATTTTGTTTTTGCATCTTTTTTGTATCTACTCTTACTTATTCTCAAAGAAAATATTTCATATTTTTAAAAATTAACGTTGAAGAGGAAACCTATAAAAAAAAGTCGTAATTACAATTGTAAAAATTGCGTAAAAGATAACTGTGTGTTCAATAACTTCTCATAATATAATGATGAATTTTATCATTATCGCAAAATAATTTCTTTGGTATGCTTTCAGTATCAGACCCTCTCTTTCATATGAACTTGTAAAATTATTATAATTCTAAGCCTAAAAGCTTCCCTAAAATGTTTATTAGCATTTATCATTAAATATTTACATTAACAAACTATTCATTTGTCTTTTAGCGATTCTAGTGATGACGACGATGACACTGAATCCACAGGTGGGTCCACTATTTGCGCTTGTTGTAATGTTTTTATGTATAACAATGTAGTAATTTCTAAAGGAATATATTTTAGAATTTTCGGGTGTTGGGTAATACAGAATTATTTCAGATAATAGTATCACAGCTGTAGAGATTCCCAATACTATTTATCGATGGTTTTATTACTTTGGCAAGAAAGCATTAAATACGAAAATGAAAATGTTAATTAAAAATATAAAATTTAGTGGAGGTAGTATAAGTAAATGTTTGGATCGCGGGAGAAACACAATAAGCTGACAATTTAAATAAATTACAAGAACTGAAAAGATTTTATTCTTAATTTTGCATTTTCTAAACAAATGCCCACTTTTGCATTGTCGTGTGCCTTTCTACTTTCTCATCTAAGATTTGTGCTTTAAGAACATATATGAATGTTTTCACCTTTTTTTGTTTAGATGAGGAAAAAGGAAAAGATGAAAATCGAAAAAGAGGGAATTCCATACCTAAAGAAGATTGTCAAGATGATATGGACAATAAGCAACCTACTATGTGGCTCGGCACAGAGGATGGATGGTAAGCATAGTTAATGTATTCATGGAAGTATTTTCTCGGTTTCTCTATTACTATATATGAAAGAAACCTCTCCAAAAGGGCAGCATCATTGAGTTTGTTGATTTAATTAAAGTAGAGCTCTACAAAAATCCAAAAATAAAGCCATGTTTTGACGGAACAATATGTGTATGGGAGTCTTTTGTTTTTTTAAGTTAAATTATTTTACACTTATAAAGATTTTTGTAACTTCATATTGATTTTCAATAAATTTTACTGAAGCGAGAAAAGATGAGAACATAAATGGAACTCCTCATCTAACGTTTAAAGGATTCTTCAGTGCGCTTCTATTTTCAAGATTGATCCAAAGTATTCAAAAGTTTGTTTAAAAGTGTCCTGAAGCCGTGTTTACTCTGATATTAAAAGTCGCATAAATTTCAGGAATGCACCGATACAATAAAGAAGACTTACTTTCCTGTTTAGAAAAACTTGAACCGAATTTTTACCTATATATTTTCATAAAAACGGCAAGCACTTCATTATTATTGGAAATATAATCTGTCCTTTACACTGCTCTTCCTTTACGTGTGAGTAAGAAATAGGAAGTACTTTTCCTTTAAGACAGTTGGCTAACAAAATTATAAATAGATCCTCAACACAAGACATTGTCCTAAGCTGCACAGATAGAAGCAAGGATAAACAGGACTTTGCTGGTACTGGATTTTTTTTTAATCCAATATCAAGGTTGAAGCTTCAAAATTAGAAAGATCTCTTTATTAAAAAGAATTGGTTGCCATGAATGTGGGGCTCAGTACCGTTCTTTCTTCCCCCGGTTCCTTTGTCATTTGGTTATAATCCTACAGTTGAAGTTATATGTAAAGCGTTTTTACTAGGCAATTTTACTAGAAAGCATTTTTATTCAATTTAGGAATTTATCCTTCTCCAGATATCCTCTCACTTTTATATTCACGGTAATGAGACATTGGGCAATTTGGCAAAAGAATAAGTATAGTGAGCTATTTGTCATTCCTGACTCAAACTTACTGAATCTATTTCTGTGGACATGGCATTGTATGTAGACGCCTATTCTGCATCAAATCATGTGAACAATTCTTTAAAAAGAAAATCCTTTTCAAATTTTTACCTGGGGTAAAAAAGCGCGAGTCCCATCCATTGCATGTGGAATAAAATAGATTTTCCTCTTTACTTTAAAATTACCATAATACGTCCTTCTGGATCTGAGGCAAAGAATATGCCACCCACAAATTGAAAGCGTGTAGAAGATGGGGATATAGTGTGACCCTGGCCACACCACTAGAGCCCCCACCATTGTGGTCCCTTTGCAAAAGTAGTATAAATAAAGGCGACCTGGTGGTGCAATCTTTCCAATGTAGCAAGCATGAGTAAACAAATGTTAGAAACTTATCAGAAATCGTCTTAGATTTCAGTCTGATTTTACGGTCTTTCCAATATTTACCAAGTGTTAAAATTGCCAGGCTTCTCTCAACCATATTCTTACTTGTTTAGGACTTTTCAAAGACAATCTTAATTCTATGCTATTTCTGGTTCTAATTTATTTGAGTGTACCATGAAATATATTTAATATATCTCTTCCCCTATATTGGGGATCTGCAACAGCACTAAAGTTAGAAGATGTTTTAGTGTTTCTTTAAGATTGTGAAATTTTTCCTTTAGCTCACATAGTGTAAATAACATTGAAATAAAAATTGTTTCTTAGTATTTTAACTAATTTAAACATCTTGATTTTCTCTTCATTTCAGTATTCAGGTTTACAACTGCAATGACAATATTCGAACCAAGAAGAATAAGATCAAAATACAGCATGGAGCATCAATTAGTTGTATTATGTAAGTATGAAAAGTAATCATTTTTTAATTTTAAGGGGGCAAAATATTTACTTGTAATTGGGAAGACATTTTTCAACCTACAAAGTATAAAATTTAAGATGTGCATGAAGTCCTGTAATTTTTACTGTATAGTATCTTACTATTTCAAATTGACAATCTTGAATGAAGTTAGGGGGTGGGCTCTAAAGAACTATTCCCCGGATATTTTTCGAAATTTAAATCCTCAAAATGTGATTGTAGGCCACCTTAAAGAATTAGGGGAAATTATGGAATTCAGAACTCCCATCTTTCCGGATGTTTTCGGAAATCGAGTTCAACGAACACAATTTCAGGTACCTTTAGTGGCTTAGAAGTAAGGGATTCATTTCTTTTAAATAAAAACGAGGTGGCAAATATTCCCTCATTTTTTGCTTTCCAAAAACATTATCAACTGGTTTCATTTTCCATAGCAAAACTTTAAATTTTCAACTTAATAGTTTTTTGTATGAGATAAAATCTTCTGACAACCCCCACACCCCTGTGAAATCATTTTACATTTTGCTGAGGTGGTATTATTAGTCACTTACTTATGTCAGTTTTTCCACTTCTTATTACGATAATAGGAACATTAATATATCTACTGCCCCTATGGAAATATCATGTTTAGGTATTTTCGCACATTGTAATTGAGACTTTCCACATGTTTCTGTAAAATACTGAATACTTTTTCCGGAAGATAAATGTACTTAAGAAAACAGATTGTCAGAATTTCTTGAATAATGTTTTAAAGTTGCATTTCCTTTTGAGATTTTATACAAAGAAACAAACATAACTTTTGTGTCATTTTTATTTATACATTTACTTTTTACTTTTAAACCCTACGATTGTTTTTCGTTCTTTGTGAAACTAAAACGAAATTGGAATAATTTATTACACACATTTTAAATGTTTGTTCTTTTGTAAACTACTTATTTGTTTCTTAAGTATTCAGTGTGAACATAGATATATATTGGTAGCATAGATCTTAAAACGTTCTAACTTATTTTTGAACAACTCATGCAAGGTAACCAAATTAGAACGTAGCATGATTAGAATTTTTGAAAGTATTAACATCGCACACTCAAGACAAATTTAAGTACATCGTAATAAATTAGACAAATATAAATTTGAAAGAAATTGAAACGATAACTGTGAATTTTTCTTCCAGATATTTGGACAATAAAGTTTTTGTTTCAATTGCAAATGGTGAAATCCACATGTATAAGAAAGATCCAGGTTTGTATCAATTCCTATCTCAGTTTTATTATTAGTGTTTATTATTATTAATTCATTTTGTTATTTGGTCTCTATTTGAAAGACTATCAAAAAATTTCATTATTATCATTTTCACTCGATGACACAAACTCTTTCCTTTAAAAAGTTGTATACTTTAAATATTTAATGTTGAAATTCAACTAATTAGTCTAATTACTATCCTTCTCATCAACTACATTCACATTGGCGTAGTATTTGCGCTCATAAAGCACGCCCAAATATTGTTGCAAAAGTTGAAACGTTTGCATTATAAAAGTAAGCTCTAGAAGAGTTTGAAAACTACAGCCAAAAAAAAGAAAAAAAGATAGACCCGAAAAACTTGCAACTTGTGCGTTTGCACCACGCGTTCTAGAAGTAGTGATGAGCAAAAATGTGTTTCTGAACTTCTGATCATGCATGTAGGGCCACCAGTATTCTAAGTAACATTGACTTTTTCGTTAAAGGTTACATTTATACAGCAAATCGCAATTTACGGCGATTCATGTCGTTTTGCAATTGTTGAGTCTGCAGAACTTAGATTTTTGTTTTAACTTGAGAACATCTCGTTACAGGAAATACCGAAATTTTTTTAATACATTTTTTGAAATAAATTATGTGCATCCTGAAAGGTTGTCATAATTGTTTTATTCTTTGGGTTCAAATTCATTTTCGTAGCATATTTAAATGTAGTATTGGAAATGTACGAATATGTCTCATGGATCCAAGAGCCATAATTAATTCAGCAAGTGAACAATACCAATATTAACTTCAGTCGCATGACACTAACAATTTTTTTAAATTTGCAGATGGAGGCTGGTGCACAACTGAATCACAGAAAGTAACCCTAGGAAATACTACGGCTCCGGTAACAAGAATGTTGGCTGTTGCTGGAAAACTCTGGTGCGGATGTCAGAACATGATTCATGTGATAAACACTACAAATCTTGAAGTTGAGGTAATATTTACTCAAGATAACTTTTTTTTTCTATATTTTTTTTCTTTTAAATAGTTTCTAGTTTTCATAATTTAATCAAATTTGATTCATCAGTAAGAATTTTTTTTTTTTTTTTTTTTTTTTTTTTTTTTGCCCGATTCAACGACATTATCAGTTTTTTCCATAGTAATTGAATAGAAATATATTAGTTTAAAAGACATGTATAAACGTCACAAGATGTTTGTGATAATAAAATATTCAGCTATTTTTAGGAGGAATGAAATTTAATTAATTTTTTTTTCCTAGTTTTCTTCCTGCGAAAGTGCACTAAAATTTTAAATTTAGCTCATGTAAGAAAATATTTATTGTATGACATTGCATTAAAGAAAATATTTTTTAATTATAACATACAGAAATATTACTTATTGTAATGTATGAATTAGCGTAAACATTGAAGTTTTAAAACAGGCAATGAAAAGATGCACTTTTTTAATGCATTTTATTTTATACAAGCTAACCGAAAAATATTATTTCGTTTCAAAAAGTCACATTTTAAAATCATTGCACAATCAAGCAATTTAAATCAACTTGATATTTGACTAATTGAAATAAAACACTTCATTTTTTTAGCATTCTTTTGCTGTCAGCAGTGATGTCACGCGGACAGTTTTGTGCATGGTTACATCTGGTCTAGGAGTATGGATAGCTCTGCATCATAGTGCTATACTCAGACTTTTTCATGCAACAAGTTATGAATGCTTGTTTGACATCAATGTTGCCCCTGCTGTAACTAAAATGCTTTCTGGTAAGATGATGCAGTTTATGGTATCACTCTGTGTCCTGTGTTCTAAACTAGTATGAAATAACTTTAGACAAATATTTTTATAGCATATATAACTGTTTGAATAATGCACAATCAAATAATTATTCTTCTTCATCAGCACAACAGCCTGGTGCAGGCCAAGGCTTTCTCCGTCTGCAAATAATTAGCTTTAGATTAATTACTATGTTTTTCAAAAACAGTCGTAGTGACTTCAGATGCTATAAGAGTACAGTTTTATGAGCTCAAAAGTTTGTCAAGTTTTACCATAGAACTCGAAACAAATTAAAATAACTTGTTTTCATTCTAAGATCAGTGTTGGGACCTCTTTTAACTGCATTCTTACTTCATCACAAGTCTGAAAAGGATTAATGAATCGTTTCCCTTCCTGTCAATACATCTCTCCTGCGTTCTTCAGATTTTTAGTTTAAGTATTTTCAACATGATTAGTTATAATTTTAATTTGTGATTACAATTACTTCACAATACATGTCCATATAGGAAACGAAATGAACTATAACCAGACTTGTAATAATATAAGAAACAAAATCGAAACTTAATTCGCTTTTTGATATGTGTTTTAAAATGCACATTCAATTGATTACCACCATAGGTGAGTCCACATTTTTTGTTTTTGATTTTATAACGCTATTGCAGTTCTAATATGTTGAGCATTGAAGTGAAGTACAAAAAAAAAATTGATTAACTTTACTATGTATATGTAATTATAAAATTTATTGCGTTTCATTTTGAAATCCAACATGTTATCACTCCAATACCGGCTTAAAATCAAAAAATTAAATTTTTCACTTCTGGCGGTTTTGAACTGAATGGACGATGTATTTGCCGTTTACTCCCAGTACTTTATATTATGAACCAAAGTGTAAAGTATCAACTTTCTAAAAAAATTTCTTGAATTCAAAAAACAATGATTTGTACGTGTTGCAGGAGTGATCATACGGGCACGCTAGCAGTATGTACACAACCATTATTTTTTAAATACAAGAAAATGTTTTAGAAAGTTTATACTTTACATTATGATACATAATGGTTCCTCTTATAAGAATATACGGGAATTAAATGCCAATGTCTCAAGTTTCGGGGATAAAGAGCGAATACATGCATAAAAATGTCTCATCTGCACAGATGGATTAAGTAATATACATTTCACTGTTTATTATTATTATTAAGAAAGATTTCATTACCTAAATGATGCCTACAAAACTAAATAAAAGTAATATGTGTATACATCAGCATATATTACGTACTTTAGGTAGGCAAAAGTATTAATTCAATTTAAAAAGATTGTTGAAATTAAATTACTCCTGTAGATATTCAAAAGATTTTATGATATGTATTACAGGTTGTGATGACATAATAAGACAGCATAAAGCAGCGTGCTTGCGAGTCACAGCTATGCTGGCTTGTAAAGATTTGCTTTGGGTTGGTACAAGTGCTGGTGTAATATTAACGTTACCACTCCCACATTTAACTTCAACAACTGTTACTCTGGATGACATACCTAATGTCTCAGGTAAGTTTAATTATTTATTGCGTATTTGTCAACTTTCGCGAATTAGACGCAATCTTTACACATTTTTATTGTGTTCTTTATATTTTCGAGTGTCTGCCTCAATTTTTTACTCTTTTCGAAAGCGGATTTCATCCGCTTGTATAAAACTCTCTCATATTTGTTTACTATGTGGTTCTAATGCTTGAACATTAATGATTTTATGTTTACCATTATTTTAAACGTTTCTCATGTTCTATACTCTGTAGCATTGGACTTAATTATCATCATTTTGACATGCTCACTCGAAAATTTCGATGCAGTTGCATTCTAGTTGCTTCAAGCCAAAGATATTCTAGTGTCGTAAAAATGATCATTATTTTTCACCATTATTTATCTTAAGTATAGGAAAGTTTCAGAAAAGGAAATAGGTATGAAAATGATTAAGAACCTTTATAGTAGGAATAAATTGTGGAAACCGATAAATTTCCGTAGTAAGATTTTGCGGAGGTCGGAAAATGAAGCAAACTACTCCAATTTCGAGAAATTTCATCAATTTTTAATTTATAAAAAAATTTTAGTGTTCATTTAAATTAGTATAACTATCCAATACACTAGCTTTTTCTTTTAAAGAATAAATTCATTGAAACTTCTAGTGACTCGTTAAACTTCTTAGCCCATTCATTATTATTCTCCCCTATTAATTTAATATTTATCGTAAATTAAAACATCGTCTCTACTTTTCATTATATTTTTTTCCTAAAAATACAAATAAAAATAATTTAGCTATTAAAGCGTTCATTGGTTATATTTTAAATCACAAAAATCTTTTTTGGCAGTAGTATTTAGGTAAAAGTTTTATAAATGACCATTTCCTAAAAATGGCAAGTAGGCATTGTTTTGTTTATCTCTAAATTTATTGCTCTCTTACAGCAAACATAATCGATGAAAAAGTTCAGTTATCGTTGGAAAAATCGTTTATTACATCTCTAAATCAATTTTTTCATGTTGTATTATGAAGTGTCTTGCTACTTTGAAGGAGAATTTTTATGTTTACTAAGTTATTACTGAAAACCAAATGAAGATACAATTTGATCAGTTACTTTCACATGTGTGGATTTGCTATAAAATCATTCACTTTAAACAACCAAACCATCAACTTTGTACTTTGAAACTATAAACTGAAAAACTGTAAGAACATAACTTTTTTCAAATAACTGTTTATTTTAGTTTCAAAAAAAGTTTGAGAAAAGACTTAAAGTGTTATAAAAATATCCCCAGAAGCAGAAAATATCAGAAAATGAAATAATTCGAGAGATATTCAAAATTTGAAAGTTGATATATGAGGGGGGATATGTATCTGTTGGCCAATTTTTCTATCTCCCTCCTCCTAATAACTTTCGAGATAATTATCCCATTTGAATTAAACAGTTGATTTCTAAAAGTCTCGGCACGGCCTTCTTAGTCCCATGTTTCTTATGTTTTTACTTGTACAATGCTTTGTTTAATGTTTGAGCAGTTCAAAAAAACTTAATATTGAGCTCTACAGAAAAGTTTGAATTCTATATAATTCCTAATCTAACAGACGGATTTGCTTTGAAGAAACTCTAGGAACATCTCCTTAAGTTAATCATTTTGTTCAGCATGAATTTCTGTTAATAAAAATGTAGACTGATGAGTTCTAATGCGTCCATATAATGCACAAATTCCTTAGGAGAAATCTGTGTAATTGGAAGATATATTTATATGCTTCTGGGATAGATGGTTAGAGGATCTGTTCACTAAAAAATATATATGAGCAAATTCAGTATGTGCTGGTATATTAACTGAGCTGTGATTTGCGATATCAGTTAATAATAAATGCAATAAGGGGTGGGATTATGATTTTGATTTCTTAAACATAACTTCATACTTGTTGTATGTATGCCGCTTCTGAATTTAAAATCATTTGAATTTCTATAAAATCTTCTCACATATCGTCGCCTCAGAGCAACAGTAAGATTTTTTAGTGTTATTTCTTGATTATATAGCTTAGTCAAGCAAAATTTGCCGAATAAGGATATTTTTGGAATGTCACCGTGATCTCCCATCAGGGCGCCCCTGGATATTATTCATGATTCTAGACTGTACAAATTTCTAGAATCCTTTTGCATACTCTTAACATTAGTTATTCTGTATTATATTGTTCTTGTGATATTCTTTACATTACTTCATCTTCCTACCGCTCAATACTTCTTAACATGGAAAGCTACTCAGTGAATAAGCAAAGGAGGAAGCTGAAATCCAACTTCGACCTGTAATTGGCTTCGTTTAATTAGTATGTACTGTAGAGTAGCATTTCCACGTCAGGATGCGAAGAAAATAAAAAAGAAATGTAAGAAATATGCCTAAAAAAACTGGGTGCATAGCAAGTGTTTTGATACATGTGTGATATAACTCATAACCTGCTAAGAAAGAAAAGGTAATGCTTATATAAGTATTGCTTTTCCCCTTTCTCAGAAAATTCATAGTACGGTTAGACAATTTTAAACACTTAATAAATGCACGTATTGTGATTGTTAAGTGCTCCAAACTTTTATGTAGGCAATAGCAGATTTTAGGGGGGCAAAGCCCCCCCCTAAAGGATGAATTAATTTTACTATTTTATTTATTACTTTTAGTTGACCTTTCTTTTGCATTTTTTATGTAGTTAATTAAAAAGAACACAAAACACACACAGCATATTTTGAACAATAACATTTTGGTTTGCTAAAGAAGTATTACTTGAGTCAGAGGTCCAGAGTTGCAGAATACATTTAACTCACTGGTTTTGAATTTAAGGAACCGTGTTATCGTGATTCGTCCACTAATTCTTCTTTGATGGAATCAATAATTAACTTTTTTTTTAATGTTTAGGAGCGCCTAAAAGAGTCATTTTGATCCAAGATCCTATTTTGGAAATAATAGATTTCTTTTTCAGCTTATAAAAAATGCAAAATGAAAGAAATCATAAGGTAGTTTCTTGGAAAAATCATGATTTTTAATGGAAATGGCATGTCGTATCAATATGCTATCTCAACTGTATCATGGCTTTAAGAACAAATAAGCAACTGTTTTGAAATTCACACAAAAATAGTTTCTGAATTCTTCAGTAAAATTTATATGTAATGAAGTTATGATTTTCTTTATAAATTAATTTAAAAAAAAAACTCAAGTGAGGTATGGGTTTATTTAATAACCTTTCCCTCGTGTTATAGTCATTACGACAATGTTCCTAAGTAAAGCCGCTCATTGTCTAGCATCTTGGTGACATTATATTGGGTTTAGTATTTAAATGGCTTGAAACGTTAAAGATGTTTTCCGTCCACATTAAAAGTATATTAGTGCATAATATTCATGTACTTAGAAGTAGATTCATTGACCTGAAGGAATCCTTTAAAAAATGAATTAAAAAAAAAACATGGACATTTAAAAGTTATTAAAACTTTGTTATGAAACATCGAAGGCTGCGGGGAGGGGGGGGCTATTCAACTTCCCGTGCCCCCTCCAAAAGATTTTTCTGTATCCGCCCGTCCGCCCCTGTATGTAGGCATACCAAAATATGTATGATATTAAAAATTAATATTATTTTTGTTATAGGGTTACCTTATGGTCACACTGGGCATGTTCGCTTCCTAACGTGTGTTGAAATGACTCCAGGAACATCACTGGATATGAGTGGTTACAATAAATATGCTGTGCGCTCATTAAGAAGCAAAGAAGGAGCCGGTGGCCGTCGAGCATCCACTAGTGCCTCTAGCGGCTGCAAACTTTTAGTGATCAGTGGAGGCGATGGCTATGAAGATTTCCAGAACTCTGGGCAGGGAGAAGCAGCGGGTCGCGATGATAGCACTAATCATTTGCTGCTTTGGCAAGTGTGATAAAAAGCAGTGAATAGCCAATATCAGTCATTCTGTCTGTGATAAAATTGCATTGTTTATTTAAACACCTACCAATTTATTCTAAGGTGGTAATGCAACTATTACATGTATCTGAAAAGAGATTCATATATATACCATGATAAATATTTATGTAACTGATGTATCTTCATTGCATACAGAAATCATGTATTTGTCACTGATTCCACATACTTAACTGTCAAACACGGTACTTAGTGATTGTTGTATTTCTGTAGAATTTTTTTCATGCTAACATGCTGAATTCATTTAAAATTTAAACATTTCCCCCCTATGATCTTTGTAATCAAACTAAGTCCACCTCCCCCCCCCCCTCCACACACACACTGATTCCTTTTTTTTTTGGTTAACTTAATTGACTGTGTGCAACACTTCATATAAAGACCTTGCTAGATATGAAGCACAAAAATACATTTCACATGCTAACAACAACGTGAAAATTGCTATAGAAAAACTTCTTATTGACTCGCTGTAAATGTATTTTAGGTAAGATTCTAAAAAGTATATTCCTCATATTTGTAAATTTCATATACATATTTATGTGCGTGTATGCATGGTTAAACTAATAAAAGTTCCTTTAACTCAATTAACAATCTGAATAAAATTCATACTGAAAAACATGCATTTGTAAACGTTTGTTAATTTATAAGTAGATTAATTCGGGAAAAATATTTTACAGTAAATCTTTTACCTTAAAAATAAGATGTACTTACCAGATACATTGCTCATAACTTTTAAGAAAAAGGCATCACACTTAATGCTGTATTTAAATTATATGAAACATATTTTTGTGTCCAGTAATTTTCCTAAAATTGCATATGCCTAGAAACGTTACATTCACTGGGTTAGGTTGCGATGAATTTAAATTTATACTTTACGTTATTGCTTATTAAGAAGTTAACTTTTATAACAATTAAATTAGTTTCCTTTTCTGCAGAGCTTTAATTGTCGTCTTTGAATCTCAGAGTGTCTCAAATCCCAATTTTCAGCAGGAGCAATATAGGCTCTTTGTTTTACTCGGTAGCTTTTTATACTCTACAATTAATCCTATCGTGTTTCTAACTGCTTTTTTGACCAAATACCTATGTAGCTGGCAGATATAGTTTTAACATTCCATTTTACATCTGATTTTATGTGTTTCTTATAAAATCAAGCGTTCAAAGGCGTAAATTTTGTGAAACTACCAACATTAGGTATACATATTGACATTTTCAAAGGGGATGCGTATAATTTTTCTCTTCATAAAAATCAAGACTTATATCTAGTGACTTCATTTAAATATTCAACAATAATAATAAAAATAAAAAAAAATACTTTTAACATACCATCGAGAACTACAAAAAAAAAACATTTTTTGATGAGTTAAATAGACATTTTGAGTCATTCCTATTTCGTAAAACGTCAACAATTATCAATAATCCCCTTCAAACTTCATTTGTAATCATTTCGTTACAACATTACTCATGTACATGATTATCTAAAACACTGAAGATATAGATCATAAAGATGAATAGGAATTGAAGGTTGTTGAAAGGAATTTTATCATTAGTCTTCCAGCCCGTTCCCACTAATAACTGGTAGGGAAAATATATTGACCTAAATCTACTCGTTTAGTGACGCCTACTAATGTAATACTAATGTCATTTATTAAACTTACGTAAGCTTTTGATAAGCCTCTTAAACTGAATTTTTGCGATTTTGTTACTACACAACACATTTTAAAATTATAATGTTTTGGAAATTCTTATTTGATATCTTATAAAATTTCTAATAAAATAAATATTATTTTAATATTAATCTTAACGTTAAAAAATATTTTTTAAATTGAACATAAAACAAATGGGCTCAGGCTTAGCTTACCTAATAGTATGTGAAGTATGAGTTTTGATAATTATTTGTTTTCATCATTTTGATAGTTTTAAAGGAAAGCATATGTATACATCTCAGCAGAGTCATTCGCTTTTAACAGTATAGTTTCAAAATATATATTCAGTTAAAAGTTTTATTAGCGATATGTTTTGAAACATAGAGGTTTTTGTATTTAAAAAGAAATATTACAAAAATCATCGCTTCTGTAAAATTGTGAATAATTTAAAATAAATTACTTGTTTAATTTATAAACATTATTCTAAATATTCAATTGCATCATTAAATTGTGCATCAAATATATAAAAAATAATACATATTTTAATTCAGAAGCATAAATGCAAAGATGATAGGAGTTTTACAACTTTGTTTTTCAAATAAACAAAATAAAAATATTTATCTATGCTCTCCATGAACTACATAAACATGTGAGTGTCGAACATCCAACTTTATCTATATTTTACATTATCAACTATCATTATCCTTTAAATAAATTCAAAATTTAAAATATAAAAAAATCAACTTTAACTTACATAAAAAAGGTATTTCTAAATGAATTTAGTGAAACTTCGTAATAAGACACAAATTGTAAATAAAAAAGTTAATGTAATATTCAATGTAGTTTGTGTTTTACTATATATTCTTCCAATAAATATAAAAACCGACGCATGTATTCTTTCAACTTGCATCTATGTAATTAAAAAATTAAATATTTTTCGTACTAAAAAACACAACTTAATCTATTAAATTAAAATGTTGTTTAAAAACGTTTAATTTTTGGGCATTAAATTTATGTTAATCGTTGAGTTTAAATGTTGCCCAAAAAGTAAGCTTCTTGGGTAGTGAGGAACCAACCTTAATATTTGAATTGAAACCTTATCAAATAATGTAGTTTCGGGTTCAACAACCAGACTCGATCGTTTAGTTAAAACAAGTCTCAAAATGCATATTTTCATAAATTTGAGAGTAAACTATTACTATAAAACTGGAATTTTTGAATAAGACATCATTATTGAATGTAAAATAATTTTGCAATTAATATATTTTTTTTAAATGGACGAGAAATAATCGTGTGTCCATTTCATTGACCTCGTAATATAAAAGGCAACATAAGCATGATATTGAAGATATATATTACCTGTATAATTTTTGTAATTTTCTACTTGTATAATATTTTTGTATTTGTGTAAAGCGTGTACATTTCAAATATATCTTTATATCATGATTTTGTGACTCTTATTGCTACTTAAATGTATGTACGTTTTTTTGTTATAAAGATGCTTAGTGTAGACAGAAGAATGATTTTACCTTTCTATATTTGAGATTTGAAACTTAAAAAAGAAAGAAAATATGTTTTGATCATATATATACCGTCACCTCAAAGCAACAGCAAAATATCTAAGTCTGAGCATAACAGTAAGATATCCTACTGATGTTCTGAGGTGATGAGATTATAGATATGAAGGGTTTGCAGCAACAAAGAGTTAACTCCATTTTTTGGTCGTTTGGTTCAACAAGGAGTTATCTCCGGTTGATAGTTCTCTAATTATTCGCTAGAATGAGTTGGCTGCTTCATTCGCTTGAGGCAACATGGAGTTAACTCCAGGAGATTTCCTAACCATAAAAAATGGAGTTAACTCTTTGTTGCTGCAAACCCTTCATATGTAGATTATTAATACACATATAATTTTATCTTCATATAGTTGTTTTTAATTCTATTAAACATTTCTTTGAAACGCTTCATTTTTTTCAATAAAACTATATCTTGTCTGAGTATTGTGAAAATTGTATATATATACATATATATATAATTGTTCTTGATTGTGTCTTTGTGCCTAAAACGTCAATGCATTATCACCTTGGAATAATACACTGTGAATGCTTTTAGAAATGCATCTAATATCGGAACTAGCATTTGTGCCAATGATAAAGAGAAGTCTGCAATATCATCAGATATTTCAGCATTTGTAAATAGTTTCTGTACATAATCTGTTTCTGCATGAGAATTTTTCTGTCCATTAATGGGAAAAATGTCACTACATTCTGATTTTTTTTTTTTTTTTTTTTTTTTTTTTTTTTTTGAGCTCTTCATTACAATTGTGTGTGCTGCATTCATTTCTTGTGGAAAATCACACTGTCCGAAATTATCTGCTAATAAATCATAATATATCTTTGCTAAATTATACATTACATAATCAAAATTTTTCCTTGAAGAAATAATTTACAGTGTATTATATTTAGCATTTATTTACAGTTATTGAATTTCATGTTTAGTGTACGCCTTTTAAGAGCATTCATTATTGTTGAAAAACTATTGTGTAATGAACAGTTTATTCTAGAAAAAAATGTGTGCTTCGTTCTTTTGTTTAAAATAAATATTTAATAATATAGTTACATTTTTTTTAATTAAATCAATGCGATAAACTCAATAACAGCAATACTGCACGTCAACCACTAAAACTTTAAAATCATACGACATTTTGTGGAAGCAATGGACACATAATGTTTTTTGTGGGAGCGGGGACACATAATGTGGTTATGTTTCAAGTTTACTTTTTGACCTATGCCTACGCAGAGCACTGACGTAACTATGTACCGCGGGCCCCGCAATTCGGCGGGCCCGAAGCAGAAAAGGGGCTCGAAAAAGTGTCGAGCTTTAGTTTCATTGAATTTAATTACATTTTTTTGGAAATGAAACTTCGTTTGAAATTGCTTATATTATTTCTGAAGTACCAAAAGCTTATACTTCTTTCCAATGTATCTGTAGAGAACTTCCATGCGCGAAAACCAAACCTTGGCTAGGTGCAAAAAAAGTATCACTATGCATTCATACCCACAACACCTCATTCTCTTCACAGCCACAGTCCTTGTGTTCCTTCGGGTGGTAGAAAAGTGATTCCTTTTCAACCAGCAATTCGTCCGCCATTTGGTAAGCAATAACTTCCCACCGCACATCCTATAAGCTTACTATCGGTTCGTTTTCCGCAATTTTTGCGGGGATTTTTCAGTTTTAAAGAAGCACTTTCAATGGAACATCTTATTTTTTGATAAAAAAAAAATGTCGCAAAATAATTTTCCCTTGGAAATTCACTATTGAAGGTAATTTTAGAACAGAAAATAGATTTCGCATCTTCCTAAATTGTAACTAATTTTTAATTCAGCTATATGTGAAACATTAAAGTATATACGTTTCTCGTCGACGAAAAACTAATTTATGGTTTTGTGGATTCCTGGTAAGTCAGTTTGAATCGCTAGAGGCCATTTCATTAATTACGTAAGGATGATTTTGGCAACTTTAGAATCCCCCTCCCTACATGTCGGGGTAAGTAAGATTTTTCACCCCCACCTCTTATCTTACGTAAAATTCCATTTCGATTTTCAAAATAATAAAATAACAGATCTTACATCGCTGAAATAGTTTTATATACCATTTTATAATACCAATAACATAGAATTGAAGGAATCACTAGCAATCGCTACTAATTTCAATCAAGTACATTCCACAAGTTTGATTAAAATTAAGTTTAGACACTTAGTGTAGTCGAGGATGGATAGAGTTACCCACTTTTTCATTTTAATCTAAGCTCGCCCCTCCCCCCCCCCTTTTTTTTTTTTTTTTTGAACTTTAATAATTTTTATGTTTCTTTAAGTGTCTTTAAACCTTTTTCTTCTATGGACAACACTAATACATTGCTATGACTTAGAACAGTGGGGGGAGATAGCCCCCAAAGGGGACATTTGACACTTCAAGGGAGCAATAAGTGAGGGGCGATTAGGATTTAAAAGACAGGATAAAGGGGGGTGCAATTGACTCCTTGCCTCCTACATGCAGAGCCTGATTACCGCAGGGGCATGTGGGGCACAGACCCCTCCTCTTAGATTTCAGGGGGGTCCAAAATCCCTTTAATTTATCATCCCAATTAAAAATGAGTAATGATTTCACTCAGAATCTAGAGTACAATGATATCATTGATAGGTTTGCAAATGCCAAAACAAGGGAAAAAAACTATTTGTTGATAAAAATTCCCTTTCAAAATGTCTTTGCAAATAAGAAAACCACTCCGGATTTAGTCTGTATTTACTATTAAAAGTTAAATCATAGATAATTTTGGTATTTATGGTTTACTGCAACAGGCAAAGTTTAACCACATTTTATATATTTATCGTACACTACTATATCTCTTCTACTTTTTAAATGTATGTATTATATTGTGGTACCACCAAATTTAGTATGGTTGTGTAAAAATGCAAGTACCGAAATATTTTAGCGCTTTAACATATAAAAAAGCGGGAATTGGTGGGGTGGGGGGGGGGGTGGCACAAAATGAATTTTGTGTCCGGTGTCTTAAAATTTCTTAGTCGGGCCCTAGGGGGGCCTTGAAATAGAAATGTTCCCCATGTCCAATGTCAGGATGATCGGGCTAAGCCTATATGACGGGTTTGGGGGAAGGAATGGCTTTTACGCTTTTCAACCGCCGCCCCCTTTAATGGACTGTAAATCCGCCCCTGATCAGAGCAGTTAACTTTAAAAAATATTTTTAATGAACAAAAATAACCTAAAGTGCATTAGACTTGTAAATTCCACAGTCACTTTCTGATCAGAATCAATAACAATTCTTACACAATAAACTATCATAAATCACAAATACGAACAACTTGCAACGAAATTGTTGGTGAAACACAAACACCTATTCTATTAAGCCACCTGCTATTAATTCCCCCTATTATAGCGCTCCCCAACATCTTTGTACCAAAGAGCATATACTAGAATATCGGTCGCACCACGGGCACCATTAATTTTTTTGAAGATGTTACTAAAGAGGTGAACATAACAAAGATATGTACACACAATGTGTGAAATAAAAAGTAATTTTTAGGTAATCTCAAAAAAAAAAAAAAGATTTAAAAAAATCTTACTTACAAAATAAGTAAATACTAAATAATGAAAGCAAACTAAACAAAGTCCGAAACATAAAATGTATAAAGTTCAAACTCAACATGATTGAAATACATTTTTTTTGGTCATTATTTCGTAATTAGGCCCGGATCCCCCCGGCAAACCCTGCCCCCCCCCCCCGCAAAACATCACCAAGACCCCAACGCTAATTTTTGATTGCTCTAAAAGTCTTATGTTCTCAAAAATGCAAATCAAATAGAATTTTTCGAGTGACGCCTGGCTGTCTGTGTCTTATACATAATTAGATAATAAGTTCTTTTTCCAAGAGTTAATTTTTTCGACGCCTAAAGGTATGTTTGAGTTTAATCCGAAAAAAAAAAAACGTAAGAAACGAACCGAATGCAGTTCAACACCGATTTCTTTGCCCACCAAATGGCGGCCGAGACTAGTTCAAAAGGAATCAGCGAACCGGTTTCCCTGTCTATGGTCACATCACCTAAATCGTCTGCTAAGGAGAGGAGAAATAATCAGAGTGATAACCGCACGGGAGCTTGGCGTAGGATTTTTGCGTAGTATTTGGATTGGGGGATCCAGAAGTCAGTATCATGCCCCATCCTCCTACAGGTCACATATTATAAAGAACAGAAGAGGACTGGGTCCCGCAAGAGAGCACCAACCTTGGCCTCCAAAGGGCGCAAAGAAAATATGAAAAAAAAAGGTGCAAAAATAAAAATTAAAAAAAAAGAAGGAAGGAAAAAGAAAACGATGTTACACAGGTTTACGTGTTTAAAGAAAAGAAGAAAAAGCGAAGTGAAGTCACGCAGGTTTGTTAACGCAAAAAAAAAGGGAAGTTGCACAAAAAAATTAAAAATAAATAACTAAATAATAATAATAATAAGGGTGTTCAGGGTTGAGGGCGCATCGGACCGCTGGTCAATGGGCCGACGGGCCAGTCCGCCCCTGATTAAGAAAAATCTCCCAGTTAGCAATTAGATTTATGCTCGCTGAAACTTGCCAGGTATATAAAGAGTGATAGATTCCTCATCCAAACTTAGCAAATTTCAACATTTAAGGCCATAGTTAAAATTCATTTTTAAAAATATGCAACTATATGTGAGGTTCATGTCAACATGCAAAGTATCTGTTGCATGGAGCCGATGAGGAGAACAGGGCTGTTCTAGGTGGTGCTTCACTCTCCCAAATTTCTAAGAAATGAGCTGCAAATTAGATTTAAGTGATGGAAAGAAAACAAAATATGGGGGTACTTTTGCGGTGATAAACGTATTAAAAAAAGTGAAAGATGAAAAAAAAAATTAAGAGAATAAACAATGAGCAAATAAAAATAGAAAAAAGTATTTTCCTTGTAAAATTAAATTTAAAAAAAAAGCAATGTTTAGAAATGTCAGAAAATCTAAATTATTAAAAAAACTCAAATAAAGGCCATCAAAATATAAGCTGCAAACAAAAATATTTAGTGCATTATGGAAACCTGTGACAAATCAAACATCATAGCTTCACAGCGTTCGCTGACATGTTTATGTTTCTATTTATTTTAAACCCATAATATCTTTGTGAAAAGCACAGCAAAGTGGAGTAAATAAGTGGGCCGAATAATTAGGGTCGAAATTGAAATTTTATTAAGAAAAACACTTTTTCAAAAAAAAAAAGTAATTTCCATGAGGGGGCAAGGGTATATATTCAATACCTTTTATAAGGAAAAACCTGATTACATAACCAAATGCACAATTACATTGTTTGAAATCAGGGGAGTAATGAAACTGACTCGAGTGCCACTCTTTTGATGTGTGACATATAAAGCGAAATTGCAAGTTTTTCAAAAATATAATATTTCTAAAATGCATTTTTAAGGCTACAAATTTGAATATTTTCCTGGGGACCCCTCGTTTCCGCCCCACATCATGGAGTGACTTGTATTCTCAGGATTAGGTTCATATTGTTAATACTTAGACCTAGTAGTGACTTTCTCTTATGCCAAAAAACTAAGACAATATTAACCTAATCCTGCTACTATTCATTTTATGGTAGGGGATAGGAGGGCGGTGGTCTGGGGGCTTCCTTTCCGGAATTTTTTTTAATTTGAAGCTTTAGAAATACTTTTTTTGATGAGCATTGATTGTGTTAGGGGAGAAGAGGTTCGGGGAAAGTCCCCTGGAAAAGTTTCGAAATTGTACATCTTGAAACTCAGTTTAAGAGAAATTTTGGTGATCTTACGGGAGGTGGAGATCCCAGGGCTCACACCCGGAAAAATTTCAATTTCTAGTCTTAAAAAGTCATTTTGAACTATCTTTGGTCTAGTTAGAGATTTGGGGGGCAAATGTCTGGGAACTTTCAAAATTAAACTCTTAAAATCCCGTGTGTAGGCCATTTTTAGAAACGTTTAGTGGACCGACAATTTTTCAAAATAGAAGCCTTAAAAACGCAGTTAAAACAAACTCTTTAGAAAACAGAGACAAAAGAAATTATTTTACGAATAACGACTAATCTGTGAATCTCAATTTGCAATTTTAGAACCGCTACTCAATTTTTCAGAAATTCTTAAATGCGTTTTGGATGTCAGCCCCCAAAACGATGTCAGGCACAATAACACCCCTTCTCCCCCAGTAGTAATGGTACTTTGCTTGTTGTATTACATATAACTTAAAATGTTGGAGAGAAAAATCCAGAACTTTTCACAAACTTTTAAATACAATTCGGCATCAGCTTCTCCCCTCCCTCTAGAGGGTGTATTGGGGGAGATTTTTTGAATTGAAGTATTTATATTTTGCAAAAACTTGCAATCCCACTTTGGGTGACAACCCCAAGGCTTATGTTTATAAATCCACTGTTTACATTGCTTAATTAGCATTCTAGCTTGTCCACACTAATCCCATGACATGGGTCTAAAGTGGACAAAAACAACCTTTTTTGAAACATTTTTTATTAAATAACTGTTCGGCCAACTGTTTTAATACAACAGTTAAAATAAGTGCAAAAGTGCAAATTATTGTTAAAAAGATATCAGGTGCATAAAAAACAGTATTTAGTCTATGTTTTCTTCAAAAATGCGAAATTTGTCCACACTAGCCCCCTTCTCCCCTATAATTGTTTTTTCGTTTTTCCTTTCAAGTTGTTTATATGAAAAAACAGAATTTTCGTTTGCATCTGAAGTCATAACTGAATAATTTGAAATCATTCGAACTAAACAGAAAACTTAAAAAAGAAAGACAACCATCTAGAACAAAAAACGCATTTGATACCAGTGAACGCAAATAAATGCATTGGCAGAGCAAAAGCCCTCGATCCGTCCAGGGCTTTAGGCAGAGCATGTGCGATTAACTCGCTTAATGCACGTTTGAAAGTTATTTTTGCAAGCGCCAAGGTCATTCAATTAACTATATATTCAGTATTTATTTATCAAGAGTTTCATTTCAAGTATTCAAAGTTTCAAATGAGAGGTGATTATATTTTATCATTCCATTTTCTCCAGTTTGGTGAAAAATCAGGCTAATTACTTAAAATTCAAAGTGAAATGGACAATCAAAGATATTATTTGATTTAGCTGAAATTTTGTATGATAAATATCCTTGATAATAGGCCACTTTTTCCGCATATAGGCTTTACAAATTTCTCAATTTCGTTTTTTTTATTCAACCCTACTTTGATCCATTTGATCCGCACAACCACACGGAAGTTTGATACGACGGAATTCACATAGTGTTGGGAGGATTAGAGTTTAAATTTTGAAACAATTCAAAGAAATATTAATTTAAATTTTTAAATTCTTTGAAACTGCATAAAATTGCTATATTTCCTATATTAACAAATTTCTTAACCGTTTTAAATTTACGTTACCTTAACGCTCGAGAAATGGAACACCTGATGAAGTATCTTCGCCAACTTGCAATAGTTTTAAACCTGTTAGCGGGTATGATGCAATTTTTGATGTACACAGTTAATACTAAATTGGGTATATGAAATATTGCACAACATTATGAAGTTTTTTCTCTATACTCTTCATAGTGAAATGAGTTGAACTAAGCTGAATTTCCCGTTAATTGGCTCAGTTCGATGACTTTTACGGTAAATAATCGAAAAATATTGGCATTTTATAGTTACCACTAAGCATTTTAACCGTCATTGAAGAAATGCTGTAAGAAAATAACGGACAATCACTATGGTAACAGAAGCAACTCTTTTTACACGGGAGAATGTGAAACAGTTTGTATTCCGCGTGTAACTACTAATCCTAATGGATCTTTCTTTAAACTTTAAGAGATTAAAGTCTCCAGTGAGACTCGCGTTCTCTATAACGATAAACAAGTCATTAGGGCAGTCGATTAAGTACTCCTTAATGGATTTAGCATCTATCTTTATTTTGCTTGCTCAAGGCTGGGTTAACTCAAAAATGTATTAAGAACAATGTTTAGGAGCAAGTTTTCAGTTAAATTTACGGATTGGAAAATTTTGATCATTTAACTTTTTAATTTTTTGATTACGTTTCAAAACGTGGAAATGCATCTCCGTCGTTTTTAAGCTGTGAATAAGCGGAACTAGATGTGCAACAAGCTTTTTTAAAATACAAAAAAAATGTCTGTTATACAGTTGTAAGTACAAACAAGACAGTTTTTTTTTTTCATGGCCTGCAAATAATTAAAGAAAAAAAAACCTAACGCAGGATACTGACCAAAATGTACACGCTTTCTACTTTCTCTATACCGCAGTTCATTTGATGGTTTGTAAATAGTTCGTTCTATAAATGCGTCCACTAATTTCCATTTTTATTGCTTTAAGTAAATTAAAATAATAACCGTAACTATATATGGCAACTAATATTCAGCGGAGCCATTCCCCCCCTCATTACGACTGTGCCTCTAAAAATTAAAATTTCGATATAGCAAAAAACTAAAATAAGTGCTCCCACTACCTTTATCAGTGTGAGATATTATGTTCAACATTTACGACAAGTATTAGGTTTTAAAAATCTGAAATCAAATTTAATTCTAGGCAAATTCCTAGAGTTGCAAGTCATATTACTGTCCAACTATCCTTTTTTGCCTACGAAAATAGAAATTTGACATAAATATAAGAAAGTAGTAGCTGACGTGCGTCTTTTCATACAAGTTACACTTATCCAATGTTACTCTATGGCATAACACTTAATCGGCATGGAAAGTGCAAGCAGAAAAATATGGTAAAGTTATTTATACTAAGAAAATTTCTTCTACTTAATGTGATTGCATATCTAAACACTTACAACAATTTACAAAATGACTCTACCTAACACTTGATACTTTCATTCGAAAAACACCGCCAGAAAATCTGTAAAATGGAATGCAAATGCCTATTAATAACAATGACTGAATTTTTCACTTTCTGTGCGGTGGACTATCTGTTTAGCTTCAGAACAATTGAGAATGATTTCGAATTTATCGGAAAATATTGTAACTGTGACCAAAAAAACAGTTGCATATATTTGAGCCTGGTATAATAGCCATTGACTTTTATTTTTTTATAGTAATTATAACAAGCTCACGATTCTTTCTAGGGAGACATTCCATGATTTTCTTTCCGAGTAAAATGTATGTGAAGCTATTGCATGTTTTGACGTCTTGGGGTTAGCGAAACATTCAAAGGCAACACAACGTTTTTCTTATTCGAAGCATCACGTAAAAGGTTGTCCCACAAGATGTGCAAAAGACAATCATTTCTCTTTGCTCATTTAAACAATTTATGTATCGACCGTCTGATTCAACCACAGACAACGTGCCAGGGGACATGATAGAGCCCAGACAACATGCCTCATACTTTTTCGCTTTTAGTTGATGAAACGCGTTTCGAATTCCATACTAACATTCGGGAAATGGTGGAGTGTGACGTTTCTTTCGTGCTTTGTTCAATAAAGCAGAACTACAGTGCCGGCAAAAAGAATTCTTTACATTTGGTTGGCAATTGAAAACTTTACATGCAAACTTCTTTTTATGATTTTACTTGGCATGCTACCTAGTTATTTGGTCGAATACCGAATACTCGTCAGATTGTGGCCGAATATTTGGTATTCGGCCAATTCACAAGAGAGCATTCCAAGTAAAATCACGACAAAAAAAAAAAAAGGTTATGTAAAATTTTTAATTCTTAAGTAAATGTAAAGATTTTTTTGCCAGCTCTGTACAAACTATGTAGAATTTATTTTTAAATTTTTTTGAAAAAATCTCTTATACCCACGGAGATATAAGCATTTCTTTCAAAAATACAAATTTTATTTTAAGGTTTTCGGCCATAGCACGCAGAGTTTTCCGTCAACCTTATTAAACTTTCAATATATTTGACAGCATACAAAGACACATAATAACAAAATTTGAAGTTAAAATATGGAAAATTTGATGAAATGTGAACGTTTGAAGCAGTTGAGTTTTTATTGCGCTTGCGCGAAAGATCAATTTATAACCTTCATAATCCAAAGCCCAGATAGATTCAACACCTCGTGATGAAACTCCAGCTCTATATCTTACAAATTCAAAAGGTTATCAGCTATCTAATGAGCCGAATTTCAGTAATTCTTTGATAGGCGCCAACTCGTGAGGGATTATTTACAAATAATCTGTTTTTATCACGAATCATACTGAATGACGACAGGCAAGTGTTACCAGTTTGCGAACGATCCCTTACGATTCGTTGCCTATCCAAGAATTATTGAAATTCGGCTCATTAGATCGCTGATAACTTTTTGAAATTTTAAGATATCGAGCTGGAATTTTATGACGAGGTGAAGAATCTATCTGGGCTTTGGAGTATGAAGGTTATAAATTGATATCTTTCGCGCATGTGCAGGGAAAACTCAACTGCTTTAAACGTTCATATTTGAACAAATTTTCAATATTTTAATTTCAAATTTTAATATTATGGTTCTCTTATATGCTGTCAAATATTATGAAAGTTTAGTAACGGTTGACGGAAAACTCGGCGTGCTATGAGCCGAAAACCTTAAAATAAAATTTGTATTTTTGAAAGAAATGCTTATATCTCCGTGGGTATAAAAGACACTTTCACAAAAATATAAAAATAAATTCAACATAGTTTATACAGTGCTGGCAAAAAAAACTTTAGATTTGGTTAGCAATAAAAATTTTACATAAATTTTTCTTGTCGTGATTTTATTTGGCATGCTCCCATGTGAATCGGTCGAATACCAAATATTCGACCACAATCTGGGCGAATATTCGGTATTCGAGCAAATAACTAGGGAGCATGCGAAATAAAATCAGGGCAAGAAGTTTGCATGTTAAGTTTTTAGTTGCCAACTACATGTAAAGATTTTTTTTGCTGGCACTGTACAAAAGATGGCAAAAATGCAAAAAAAAAAATTAAAAAAATTAAGATTAAAAATTTGCAGATATTGCCCCTTGCCTATCCATGACAGTAAAGTTCTTTTAAAGTTTTGTGTAAAATGAGTGCAAAGTTCAAACCACATTTGGAGATGGCTTCATCGAAAACTTTTTATAAATCATGCTATATGATATGTCAACACCTTCCAAGGCAAATATTATCTTCTGTTGCTTTAAAACACACTATAGTTTTTCCAATCATTTGTACTCTTTTTCTCCAACTGTTTGTTGTTAGTTAGTTAGTTTATTAGTAGTTGTTATAGGTATATATATATATATATATATATATATATATATATATATATATATATATATATATATATATATATATATATATATATATATATATATATATATATATATATATATATATATATAATTGCTCTAGAGTAACCAGCCAGTTTGCGTCCAGTAGTGAGAAAAAAAATGCTTTTGATATTACAAATTTTTAAGCACACTGAAGATTAACCCTGTAGAATTCCCCATTTATTTTGCGCAACAATAGAATAGATGATTGCTGAGCGATGTATTTACTCCCTCAGCTGCTTCACAAACTCTGGTCACATGAATCTTTTTTGGGAAGCAAGCAGATGTACTACGTTCTTTTTCTGATCAATATCATTTTTGTTTATGCAAGCAAACCTAGCTCAACAGCAAAAAAGAGCTAGGAAAATCAGGAACAATAAGAACATGAAATAAGGTCAAATTGATTTAGGTATTTTTTTCGTTTACAGATTAATTTCTTTTTGCTATTTGTATGCAATAACATATGATTCTATGCTTTGAGGCAAAAGTATTTAATCATTAATCTTCACTTGGGAAAAATAAGTGACTTACAGCTGCAGGGCAAAACAAGCAATACATGTATCAGACGGTGCAGAAACATAACAAGAATTTATAAATATTAAATGATAGGGGAAAGGGGGGTACAAGTGAACAATGTTTTTCATTTCCTAATTTCTAAAAAAATATATTTAAAGTTTCTCAAATCAAAAGTGTCCCCATCATTCTAGTCTTTTCTTTGTGCCCTAAATCTTTTTCTGATTTTTCAAAAAACTTTCTTTTCAGTATGGTATTTTTAAAAACTGTCTTCAATTGTTCAAATGTGCCTATAGGGGGACACATGTGAACACGATTGAAAAAGGCAGAACAAACATAATATTTCGACGAAAAATTCTTTAACATAAAACACACATATATACGTATACCAATTACATAGAAGGGTTTGCTACCTATACCGTGTCAGTTTAAATTGTACAATAATTGTCTTTTTTTTTTTCGAACTGTGTAAATCTGTTCACTGTCAAATTTTAAAGTTTCGTAATATGTTCTGATCACTGGATAAAGAAAAAAAATACTTATAAGACTACACACTGCAAGGAATATTTTATTAAGCTAAGTTGCGTTAATGTTTCATACGAAATATGAAAATTACTTTAAAAATTATTTTGATTTTCAGTTTTTAATAAAGTAAAAAATATTTTGTCTTTTCACTTAATGCAAGTATTATACAACACTCAACTGTTAACCAACTATTTAGAAACAAAAAAAATAAAAATACTAAAAATTAATAAATAATATTTTAATAATAAGAAGAATAATAATAAGCAATATATTTACAAACTGATTATAAAAAAACATATTATAAATAACTAAACATTTTTAACACCTATAATACCTTAAAGTTACGGAGAGGATATGGGAAATGTTCACATGCGCCCCTAGATGTTGTGTTCACAAGTGCCCCATCATCTACCTTTGAATTAGCTTGCAAAAATAAAAAAGTGATAGTTTAATAAAAAATAATAATTAATTTACTTGAATGTTCATATACTGGTTTGCAATAACTAAGTTTAGGTGATTAATTTGTTTAAAATATGTTTTCACGTGAAGAAGACTGATAAAATCACATACAACACCTGCTAAAACAAAGAAGTTGTCACTACAAAAACAATGACTGGCTCATTTCTCTAATAGTTTGTCCAAGAGGTAGGACTCGTACTGCCATTACTTGAGAATTTTTCAAAGATTTTTGCTTGACGTTATCCTAGAAAAACATATCATGTTCGGATGAGCCGCGTGTTTACATGTGCCTACCTTTCCCTTATATTTCTTTCAAACCTTGACCCCTTAAAAAAGAGAAAGATCACATAACCTAGATTTAACCACATAACCAATCCGAATAATGTTATTTCATGTACTCTATGAGTATTATTAGGGTGGAGCGAAAAGTGTAATTTTTTTTCCCTCGAATTTCCTTTGGCGCTCCTTGTGTGGGAAAATTGGGTTTTAGATGTATTAGTCTAGATATTGTTTTTTCATCGGAATCTATTCATGTCTTCCAGTGAACAAAGTATCTCAAATGGAGTTTAAAATTAATAATTTTCTGAAAATTTAAAAAACATAGATTTTCGTTTGGGCTTAGGGTGGGAAAATTGTGGGGTTTGGTGTTTTAGTTTTTTTTTTTTTTTTTTGTTACATCGAAATTTATTGAAGTATTCTCTTGCCCCTAAAATATTCAAGAAAAGAAGGTAAATGACGTGAGGCAAACAGCATTTAAAGATTTGTCTCTTTTTCAAGAAAATATGCCATTTCTTCAACAAATTTCAAAGTTTTTTCTTCCTATTCATATCAATTGCTTCTAAATTCATTTTCTAAGTGTTTTACCAGATTTTAACGAAAAATGTAAAATTTTTTTTTTTTTAGTTGTGCAGTCATTTGATTTTAAGGTAATTTTTAAGCCGCTTAACTTCGCTACACTTCAATTTTCTTAGCGTGCTCGACTTTGAAATAAAGAAGAGCTAGGAGGCCCAGTGCTGCAATCTCTTGGCAAGGTTAGGAAATAATTTTACGACTCTTAAACTTGCGAGAAAAAAAAAGTTGGAAAAACTGAACACATCTCATTGCATTACCCAATGTTTCAGTTGGAAGCTATTTTGGAAATTGTTTAAGTTGCTCTTCTAACATTGTAACAGTGCATATGATTTTACTAAATCATCAAAATCTTATGATGATATGAAGTACGAAAGCAGAGATCATCAACACTTTGAAAATAAATATTATTATTAAAATGATGCATTTTGTATCCATTTATGACAAGGCTCAAAAATACCCTGTATGACCGGATGACTTCGAACCAGGCAATAACTACTTTTAGTAAACTTAGAAAATATTAGTTCTTAATTTTTGACAACTATGCAAATTTTTAGGAGTTTCTCTTCTGTTTTGTTCCATTAAAAACAGAAAAAAGATAATAAACCCTCAAAATATGAATGGGACTGTTCAAAATTGAGAAACTTGGGCTCAAATTTACCCTGGATGACTAGTTTTTTAGTAAACATTCTCAAAACTTCCTTTTTCTTGAGCCACGTGCACATATTTTTTTTTCTTTTTTTTGCAAAGAACACCGCGCAAGAAAGAATGAAAAGTTATGTGCGTTATAAACAAATCATTATTTAGTGATATCATTAGTTCATCTAAAAATATCCCTTTTCAGCGCAAAATTATTTTTGAGAAAGGTAGTAGTTCTCTTGCATTGCCACAATATTTTATAGAACCGTTAGAGATCTGTCAATGTAGCAAGCAGGAGAATCACGTACGCTTAGTTTTTCTCCCAAAGATCGCTGCAGAAGAAAGAATGAAAATTAATATGCGTTTAAAGAAATAATTATTTAGTAATATCTTTAGTTCTTCTGAAAAAAATCCCTTTTCAGCAAAGTTAATTTTGAGAAAAGTAATTAAATAATTCTCTTGCATTTCCAGCATCTTGTATCTAGCCGCTTGAGAACATTGAGAAGAGATAAAATGGAGGGAGTGAAGACTTTTATTCATGTAATCAAGACCCTAAGTCACGTGATAGATTTTAAAGCAAAGCATTGGAAGAAATCTGGTTTCTTTCGCTAGTTTCACGCAAAACGTGCCAGCGATTCGTCGTTGCTGAGTCACGTGACTTGGTGTCTTGATTCTCAGCTTTTGCTAAGCAAATGATTGGACTTGCTTTCCCCATTTTAATTCCGGCTCTAAGCTTGAGACCTGCCATCTAGCAAACAGGAAAATTTCAAAGCAAATTGTAAATTTGGGGAGTGGATCTACCTTGTCACTTCTTGCATCCCCAGTCTTTGCAGGTCGTATCCCTCAGTGATTTCAAACCTGATAAATCATTTGGGTCTAGCCCTGCATAACAGCAGCCTTTATTAACTTATGTAGAATAACAATAGAAAGACTGAAAGGCTTAGTGTGGCCCCTTCCTAATTTTTGAGTGAATTCTTTATAAAATTCCTCTTGATTAAGTCCACATACCCCACACATCTTCTCTAATAATTTAATAAAAACTGAATGCTTAATAATTTCAATGATGATATCTCTACAAGTCGAAAGGTACACTGTTTCTTTTTCTTTCGGAGATCGATTCCTACAATTTGGCCTTTGGGCAACAGTATTTTGCATTTGGAATTCCATGCTCTAGCAAAAATTAGGAAATCAAAGTGAAACAGAGCGAATAGCACCTTTTCATGCTACAGCGAGTAATAGAAAGAGGAAAAATCCGTTTTTATTTAAAAATACCCATGGAGAAACTGTGTCCCCCCCCCCCTCCCCGTACTTCATAGTCATAGCAGTTACGATGCTAATGACTAAATCATTAAATACGCACTAAAAAAAGTCTTACTATGAAGAATCAGAAGTTCCATTACGTGCAGTTGGTTATGTATTTGATTTTTGAACAACAAATTACGAAAGGGGCCACACAGGCCCCTCCGTCTTTCTAGTGATAAACAGTTAATAAGTAAGGAAAGAGCGGGTACAGTGAGACAAGAAAACTCAATTGCATTTTTTATTATAAAAAAAATTTCAGAAATCAATTTCTTTCAAACGGTACAAATATTTGTCAATGTAATAGGTATTATTAAAAAATCTTGAAAAAACTACGCAATTCACATTCACACAACTGAGAAAAGGAAATAAAAATGAAATGTGATTTTGTCTCACTGTTTCCCCAGTAAGTGAGGACAATGAGACAGATATTTTTTTGAATTAGCGAACTTTGAAATAATCTAAATTCATCTGGAAAGGTATGAATGATTGTAATTATTTACACCTAAAATGTAACATCCCCCGTAAAGTTGACACCTAAGGGTATATATCTCCCCCTCTCCCCCAGTTACTGCACTTGTGGTGAGTAAATTAGTCTTGAATTAAATACTTTAAGATTTTTCTACTCATTTTCTTTGATTATTTCAACAAAAAATGTCCAACAAATTTGCAGCTTTTATTGCGACTCGAATCATTTTTTTCCTTCGTAACTTGTCTACTCGATACTTATTTAACGGAACTTTCCATGAAGCGAAATTGAGAGCTTTCTGAAGCACTCAAAGTTTTATCATCCTTATATAAACGAGAAAAATGATTCACAAAAGCGCTTCTTTGAATGCATCTTTAAAGCTTTAGAACCCTGAAATAAACTATCGAAGTATCTTGTAAATAGGTTTTTAAAAGGTTTTAAATTTGTTACAGCATATATTTCAAAGAAATGTAAAAATACCTATAATAATAATAATATAAATAATAATAATAAAATAAAAGTCAAAGATAAAAAAGAGGGGTGATTTTACTCGTCAAGGCAACGATTTTTAATGGAGCCCTAGATTAGGTAGTTTTCAGCTTTGAGGCGCAGAAAAAGTGAGATTAGATATCATTTTATTCCTACGTCGACATAAAAATGTATTCCTCCATTTTTGCTACAAAATTTAAAAGGAGAGGAACGAAACTTATATCATTCAAATTGTAGTGGGCTGTTGATGTGCACACTTTTTGAAAAATGGATTTAAATCCTATTATTATTTCAATTTTTGGTGAAATGTTCAAAAAAATTTGCTATTTAAGGAGCGAAAAAAGTGCTGATTATTTTTATGTAAGATGAATTTCCTTCGAGATTTTTATGTCAATTAGAGGGTCCATAATTTACGTTTAAAAATTAAAGATGTAAATGTTAAAAATGTTCGTTTGTTTTTTTTGGTTGCCGGTTTATGTTTTTTTTTTTTTTTTGCTCATTTTTTAAATTTTAGAGGGAAAGTGAATGGTTTTTTTCCAACAATTGGAGTTTCCTAAGAAATTCTCTCGTTCTTTTTTTCTTTATGCTGTTTTTTTTTTTTTTTTTTTTTTTTTTTTTTGTGCAATTTTGACAACTGGTTCTGGTTTTTATTTTTTATTTAATGATTTAGATTCAAAGCCTCCCTTTTCTATTTCTATTATCAGAATCACGAGAGTTGATTCCTCATTTATAAAGATCATTCATGTGCGCACTGCGCCTTAATGACGATTTAATTTCTTTTCAAGTTCAATATTGTTTTTTCTTTTTTTTTTTTAATTCATTTTCAAAATAAATTTACATACGATTTACTTCGGAGAAGAAAAAATCCTGTCTAATTTACAATTTTCACATTAGTCGAAATAAAATTTTAGAACTACAATTTTATGAGTAAAAACCAAAAGATTTTTCAAAATATAAACAGAAAATACATTTGTTATGCTTCCCTAAATAACTGAATGAAATACGGATGGAAACTAAACTCGGTTACGTTTGGTCAAATTTCGACTGCAACTAATAATGTAAGAAATGAATGTTTCCAGCTGAGATTTAAAAAAAAAAAACAATAAGTAGAACAAAATCATTCGTTTGCAGCAAACTAAGTTTAAGCATATAAATTATAAGCTACATGTGTGATATTATTAACAATGTAATATTAGCAGCCACATGTGTTTCAATTCATACCGGCAATCTGAGGAGATAACGATCCTATTACCATGGTAAATATTGTTCATTTATGGGTATAATCACTCATTTTACTTTGTCAAGCCTCTTCAACACTTTTTGCATATTATTTAATAATTTGCCTTTTAAAAACTTTTTATTTCCATCAACTGCAAAAACATTTTTTGGAGGTTCAGTGTTTCGTAATCTTATGCACTGTATGTTTTTCTGAGAAAAATCGTTTGGAAGCCAAAGGAATTTTTAAGGAATAATGTTTTAGCTTCAGCTGCTTTTATTTTTCTGCCCTTTTCTCAAGTTATGTGTTGGAGTTTGCATTAACCTCTATTAAAGTACTTTTTACTAAAAGTCTTATTGTTAAAAAGTAAAAGGCAATTGTATGGTTTAAGGAAGCAAATTCTTCACTTTCTCAAACCATATCACAGACGTAATGTATGTATTAATGATTATTCATTATAGATAAAACTTCAAAGTGTGAAATCAGGAAGAATATTTTCAGAAACAAATGCACTAACAAACGTCAGTTGCGAATTCTAGTATCGGGAGCAATGTGAATGAAAAAATAATCAAAGTAGGAGAATTTAGGGCACAGTAAAGTGGTGAAATATTTATTTTTTGCTGTGCCATCTATCTGGAAATATTTTAAGCATATAATTGATTATGGTCAGAAAATAAGTTCCTCTGGCGGTCAAGGTACATGATAAGAGCAGCCAGATTTAAAATTTGATGCTGATTTTGTAGCATATTGAGCTCCATATGAAAAATGGTGTTCATTATTATCAAACTACAAAATCGCACGTCAAGGTATGACAGGTGAAAGTTGCTTCTACATTTGAACGAAGCAATGACTTGTTTGATGATATTTTAATAGTTGAAATTTTAACCTTAATACCAGTGGATTCACCCTAACTTCCAGTAAATGGCGTTCATTGTTGACCACTTTTGGTGGTCAAGGTACATAAGTGCAGCCAGATTTAAAATTTGATGCTGATTTTGTAGTATATTGAGCAACATATGAAAAATGGTGTTATTATTATAAAATTAGAAAATCTCCCGTCAAGGTATAACAGGTGAAAGTTGCTTCTACATTTGAACGAAGCAATGGCCTGTTTGATGATGTTTTACTAGTTGAAATTTTAACCCTAACACCAGTGGATTCACCCTAAACTCCAGTACATGGCTTTTATTGTTGACCACTTTTTCGTTTCTTCATTCTCCTAAAATCAGATGAACCATAGTTACCAGATACAGTTTAGCCTAGTCACAATAAAGCCTTTCCTGAAATTTATACATTACCAAAACAAATTATCAAATTATCATGCCGTAGCGCGAGTTTCATTGTTGATGACGTCAAGCGTGTTACTCGATCATTGGCTGTTATTTATATGAGGATGATAAACTTGTAGTCTTTAATATTTCAAATATTGACAAGACCCTCTGATGTTCACTACACTGGCCTATTTTGTCTTTAAACATACAGTGATGTATATGCGGAGCAATTGAAATCAGCTTTTTTTTATTTATTCATTCATTTGTTAATTAATTTTTACAAGTTCATTATTTTATTCAGTCACTATTTTATTCACAGTTCCCAATTTTGAAAAGAAAATTATTTTAGCATTACATAAATTATTTAATAATGTATTGAGTTATAATTTCATTCGTTCATTATTTATTCATTCGAAAAAATCATTTAATAATTAAATAGGAAATATTTCTGTCGAAAAATATTAAACTTTCTTTGCTCCCAGTAAACAATAAAGTGTTAATTTTTCATTTTTTGTTTGAAATTATAAATTTCCTACAAAAAGTTTAAAAATCAAGTCCTGCTACAAAGCACATGCTTTCTCTTTATTTACTGCAATTTTCAAAATAAATTTTCAATTTGTTAATTTTTGAGTTACGTAATTTATCTTAGCTATTTCACATTCTCTCACACTTCCCTACTCTGTTTAACTAAAAAATAATAAATGAATATTAATGTGAAGGATGTTAACATGAATTAAATTTTAAAAAAACTTTGTGTACACTTTTTACTACAAAGAAATATTTGAAATGACGAATTTACTTCCAACAAACAATGAAAAATAAAAACTAAGCGCATTATTGTTTTGTAGTTTACAGCTACTTAATGCTTCTATTGTTGATTTTAATATTTTATAAATTTATAATGTTTTAGAACCCAAGGTGTTCATTTTAATTGCTGTAACAAGGACTTTTCCTTCTATTCTGCTGTACGAGTGCTTTAGCAGCATATATATATATATATATATATATATATATATATATATATATATATATATATATATATATATATATATATATATATATATATATATATATATATATATATATAATCACTACCGAACGTGGATAACAGGTATGTGAAGCTATGCACACATTTTCGAGTAAAACAACCCTTTACTTTCATTTTTACAAAAAAAAAAAAAGCAAAGGATTAACTGCATATATATTCTGGAGAAAAAATAAGTAACATTCAGTAAACATTTAAAAAAAATATTTCCTGCTAACTTCAATGTTCGGGAAAATGATCACAATGAAAATATTGAACCTTAACTTTTAATTGCAACCGCTTTTGTAATTAAATTCAAACTTTCTAGATGGGCTTCTAACTCTATTAAAATTCTATTTAATCCACTGACCTGCAATATTATTTTTTTAAAAAGAAAAAAAAAGAATGCAGGTAATAATGTGTCAATTAATTTACTGAGTGAAAAGTGTCTTACGTTTAACAATGAATAAATATTTATGTTTTTATTTAAAACAAAACCTGAAAATAGCATAAGTGTGAAAAATTAAGTCTTAAGGTTAAGACTGATGAAGAAAAAACTCGTAAGTGGGATTTTTAACTCAATAAAATTCAATTTTTTTTGAATTTTAAATCTTCTTTCTAGACAAAAAAAAAAAAAATGCTGAATTTTCCTTTTCAAGAGTTCAAGAGCGTTTATCCATGATTTAACTTAGAATAATAAATAGTCCTCGCAATAGAAGAAGCAAAAGAAAGTATCATCGTTTTTACGGCCGAAAAGAAAGTCTTCTTCAAGCAGATATATTTCAAACAATCGAATCTTTAAAGATTTTATGTGGCCCTAGGGATCAATGTTTGAGAGTCCGAGAAGTATAAAGTGGACATTGGGGCTTAACGAAGGACTTGTGGAGAAGTTATTCCCCAAGAGGAAGATTTAAAGCAAATCCGTAGGAGAAACAAAACAATATTACCATTATAAAAAGACAAAGCTCAGTAAGTTATCCGGAAATATACAATAGGGAACAAAAAATGAAAATGCTCATAAACAGTGGGTATTAATAATAGCAAGCAGAGTGAAAATCATGGATGCATTATTAACAATGAAAGCATAAAGCTTAAAAAATTAATATTTTTTAAATCAAATGTCCTGGTTTTTTTATCATCCTCAGACATAGTATTGCAAAAAGGCATTTTTACGAATTGTAAGTGTTTAGTTTTCAAATGATTTACTACTCGATGTCTTTGTAAACACTTATCATCTGTAATAATAATTTTAGTATATAAATATCACCTGCTTCACAAAGAGAAAAATATTTTGAAAGCGCTGGACAAAGGGGATCCTCAAAAATACCTTGCTAAATCCTAATGCATAAATCCTTAGTTCTTGAGCTGAACAACTGGTAGCTGGATAGCTGGACGACTGGGGGCCAGATGGACAGGGGGAAGGGGATGATTGGAGACCTAAGGAAAACTCAGAAATCTAGTTTTCCTCTCAACCTTCTTTTTCCGTTTTCGTCAGTGTATAGGTATTTCTGTTTTCGTAAGTGTGTAGTAGGGTGGGTCGAAAAACAACGTTTTCACTTCCTTTTACAAAATTGTATTCGCGAACAAAATTTCACTCAAAAATCGACCTTAATTTCCATTTTGCTCACCACCGAATGAATGTTGAGTTTTTCTTTCGACTCGACCACACGTGGAAAAGTGCCTAAGAACGTATAGACACGCGAATTATCCATTTTGACGATTCCTGAGTTAGATACAACGAGTTTTCTCGTGATGTCTGTATGTACGTATGTATGTGCGGATGTGCGTATGCATATCGCATAACTCAAGAACGGTATGTCCTAGAAAGTTGAAATTTGGTACGTAGACTCCTAGTGGGGTATAGTTGTGCACCTCCCTTTTTGGTTGCATTCGGGTGTTTTTAAAGGGGTCTTTTGCCCCTTTTTTGGGGGGGGGAAATCATTGTTAATTTCGATGTAAACTCAAGTGATGTTACAATTTGGCGGATACTTGGCGATAAATCGCCAGTTTTTTGGTCGCCAACTTGGCGATGAATTTGGCGGACTTTTTTTTTTAAATCTGTTTCAATTTGGCGACTGTTGATGATATTTAGAGAGTAAACTATTGACACACATTAAAATTGCCAGTAATTGGGGAAATGACATTAAATTGGAGTAAAAGGAAGTCATGTGAGGCACACATCAGCTCGTTTTTCAATTTCGATGATGGGTAGTGCGGAAAAGGTGCCATTGGTGGAGCAAAGTGCACATAAAAAATTTCAGGGTTTTTTTCACAATTTCTTGATTTGCCGCAATCGGGTTGGAGTTTCGACCAAATGCTGTTTTTTCATGTTTTCAGCCAAAAACTAGTAAAAAATAGTATGTTTCTATTTTCTATGATGAGTTGCGCGGAAAAGGTGCCACTGGTGACACTAGACTCCCATAAAAATTTTGAATTGTGGTACAGTTCTTTTCTTTGCCTTAAATGAGTAGAAGATGTGGCAATTTTTAGCTTTTTTAACTTTTACAATAAATTTTCTCAAATAGTTAAAATTTAGTTTTCGCCATATTTTTCTGCCATAACTATATAGATTTATCACTTGCAAAGCATTTTAAGATGCGTGGTGAGTTATAAATTAACTACTTAACGGGTGTAAATTTTTAAAATTTAAATATGCTGTTAGAAAACCTACTGCAAATCTCTCTCTTTGATTTGAGTTCAAAACCAACGGGAGTAACGCAGAATTTGTTTTTAATCACTGATAAATCTTTTCAGATAAGAACAAAGCTACTATCTGTTAACTAAAAGCAGTCATATGGCACATCACTCCCGTAAGAACATGAAAAAAAAAAACGATGTCATTGCCGGTGTTAGACAAAAAGGAAGGAAATAAAGAACATTTAGAGTACATTTTTCATCAGAACGAACTCCCAGTCCAACACCTGATAAATAAGAGCACTGGTTTGTTTGGTATACAGAAATTATATTGAAGTAGTTTGTGATTTCCTGGATATTAAGCAATTTCCATTGTAGAATCTAATGTAAATAACAATTAATGTTCACTTTTCAAGTTTTCTATACAAAGTTTTATAGTTGCTGTGCATTATCCGTCGGCCTTAAACGTACTTGAATAAATTGCTGTGATAGCAAAGCATGCATGCAAAAATGAGCAAGAATCTTGCAACACATACTTGCTACGTTGCACAAATATTAATCTCGAATTTTGAACAACTTATTTTCAGAAGAAATATGACCTTTGCTTTTTCAGTCACTTAACTATTTCTTTTTCATGAATGTATCATTTGATGACTAATTTATCAAAAGGGAACATATCCATTTTCTAAAAATGTTCAGGAAGTGAGAAAAACGAATTACGGTAAGAGCAAAATAATTTTATGAAATTCTCTGGGTACAGAATTGAGAACGAAAGCACAGCAAATCATGAATCAGAGTAAGAAATGTTTGGGCAAAAAAAAAACAAGGAGATATCGCCATTTTAATTTTGGATATGTGCCCTTTTGAACGAAAACCTAAATGTTGAGAAATACAATTTCACCAAAAAACCTAATATTTCACCTTCTCATATCCTCTTATTGAAGTGCATGAACCTAAAAGTAGTGGATTAAAATTTGAGGATTTTGGACATGTGTTCCTTTGGATCTAAAAGTCTTCACATTACAGATTTCCTCAAGATATGTCCCCTTTTGTTCAAAGTAAAACGTGTAGAGGACGGATTGGTTACCTTTTGATCAAAAAGCCACACTTTACCCTTAAAGAAAATAGTGTTTTCCACGTTTGGACTTCTTGAGAGTGATTTGATAAACGTCATCTGAAATGTTTAGAAAATGTCATAAAATGATTTTTTCTAAAACGTGGATCCGTTCCCTTTTGAAAAATTCTCCTCCATTTCATTATGATTGTCCCTTAAACAGAGGCAAATACATAGCTGTCCCTATTCAAAGAGACTGAGACCAAAAAGAATTTCCCTTAAATAGAGGTGTCCCTCAGTCGATGGTGTTCCTTAAAGGAGATTTTACAGTATTAAAAAACAATGAATAAGTAGAGCATTGAATCAAGATTGAATAAGGAAATAATCATGCCGAACGAACGTTTACATCACAGCAAAAACCAAAATGCATGGTGCTCACAAGATGAGCTCCCACAGAGATGATCCAGTTCATTTTGTTTTAAAATGTTGCATCATTATAATAAGTCTGACCTTGAGATAATATATTTCTTCTTGGAGAATTCACAACATCAAATGTCAGGTTTTATTTTACAGAATTTCAGTTGGAATACTTTCGCAGGGGTAAAACAATTCATCTTAGGAACAACAACCGTTCCCCTTTCAGTAAATTCCACTAGAAAAAGCCTTCTCAAGGCCTGATTTCATCTTATGAGAGTTGTACTGTGTAGAAAATGTAGCTAGCGAAGATGTGGTGCAAAAAATAAAAAGCTTATTTGTGCTATTACCAGTGTTGAATACCATTTCCATTTTTGTGTAACTAATAATTGAAAATGAAAAAAAAATACATGTAGCATTTTTAGCATAATTTTAAATTGTTTATAGAGCGGTGGGCACAAGCAAAATGATCGGCGAGTGCAATGGTGCCCGCGGACACCGCTGCTCTAATGTGTTGATAACAAATCCGAATTGTCCGAATTTTCATCTGTACTGCAAATCTTAAAATACATTTTGAACAAGGACACTTATCCCATTCTTTAAACGCTTTTCAGCACACCTTTTAGAAGTTTTCAGAATCCTTTTTGGCTCATTACACGTTTGGAGATAAATTTGAGAACAACACTGACACATATCCCCTGTTTACACATTGTATCATATGTTTTGTGACCCTTTTCGGAAGAACCAGAAAATTCTCCTCTTTATCCATATCCATTTAGTTTTTACTGGAGATTTTTTTTTTGGAGATTTTACAGAAATGTCAAATATCAGCTGTCAGCTGCCGGGCAATGTACGGTCTTTGACCAAGGACATTTTATATGACATTCGCGGTGACAAGCAGTAGTGACACATTGTAACAAAATTCTGACTGTATATTGAGGGATCTTATTAACTAATGTTAAAAGAAAGCTGTTAAATCATGTTTGTACAAAAGAAAGTGTTGATTTTACAAGCGTGATCAAATGTGTTCGCAAACTGTTCTCCAATGTGCCCCTAATTTGTTCTCAAATGTGTTTTCAAGTTCAAATTTATATAATATAATTAGCGGTTAACTTTCAGAACACATTTCAGTGCACTTTCTCTTTAAAGGTGCACATTCGAAACGCTATTTACTACATATTCCGGCAACTCTGGGACACTTTCTCTGAATTAAAGTATTCCCTTTGTGAACTGGGAATTCACATTACTCATTCAGTGTACACATAAGAACTGATTTGCGTAACTATATTCCTTCTCTGAATTTCGTTTTATGTTTACCTGACACTTTTTTCTCATTTTTTTAATGAGTTTGAAAAGAAATGAAATTATTGTGCATATTGTTGCTCAATACAAGAGTAAATATTGAAGAATTCGACTCAAAAGTAACAAGGATTATTTATTTATTTATTCATTTTATTTTTATATTTATTTTACTTTATAAATTATTTTTTTTCCTTTGAACATTTTGATCCCTAGTTTCACTGACAATCGCGTCCTATGAGTTCTATCAATGATAAATCAATTGCTTTATGAAACGCTGTTTTAATTTTCGAAGAAACAACAACTTCAAATAAAGACATTTTATACATTTTACAGTTTAGAGGATGTACGCAATTGGTACAAACTTGCATTGCAAAGAGCTCTTTTTTCTTCAAATAATATTTTTTGATTTAAGTGCTTAAATTCTTTTTTTTTTCCCCTCTCACATTTTACCACTTTCGTTTTCATTCCTCAGTTTCCTCCAAAAAAGAGTTTCAGTTTAAATTTTGCTGATTATCTTCTTAATTCGTGCAACTGTTATTTGCTGTCTTTCACATTTGAATCGATTATTGCAGAAAGGGCATGAGTCACATTTTTTTCAAAATTCAGTTAGCTGTGGTTTTCCTATATTTGTATGTGGAGACATCGAGCACTTTATTTAGGGGTCACGTTTTTCGTTTAGTGCAGAAAGAGCATAAGTCCCGAACCTATGCACTTTCTGCACTAAACGCGAAGGAAGAAATACTCTATAATAAAAAAATCGACGCACCAAGAAACAATCATCCGATTGCTTTGAAATTTTGTATGCATGAGTGTTTTGAACAGATATGCAAAGGATTAAAATTTGATGTCCAATGAATGAATAGTTTGATCTCCAGCGCATTGAAACTGCGCATCCAGCAGATGTATATAAAGAGCAGTTTTTCACGTTATTTTACAAAGAGTTTTAAACTTAGAGCATTTCATTAAACACCTCGAAGCTCTTTTAAATCTAAATCGTGCCGAACTGTGCAGTGCAGTTTTGAATCCTGATTTGCAAAATGTGGAAGTGAGATTTCTTTTTCATTTTCCAGTAATAGAGGTGAAATTTCAGAAAAAGCAGAAGAAATAGGTAATATTTGTGCTTTATCAAATGATAGGAAGCTTGTACTTGTGAACGTTCCTGCCTCAAATAATCTCTTAGTTTTACATGCCATCATAAAAGACATAAAGCTTCAATCAGGCTCTACAGTGTTAATTTGCGTGAAAAATGATGAAATGCTGAAACCTCTATACCATACGCTTGTGCCCGAAAATAAAACTATAGTGATTCCCAGAACTGTGAATGATGAATGTAAAACAACATTTGGAACAGACTTAATAGAACCTTTCGTGTTCTCTAAGCAAGAAAATAGGGAAAGATGTTTGGAAAAGATTCAGAAATGTAATGTTTTATTGACTGTGTTATCGGCTTCAATTTTTAGGTACTGTTATAAGTTAAGACTTAGTTGCTGTATCGTGCATGAATCACATCAGTTCAGGGAAACCGAAGTACTCATCTCACTTAAACACAATGTAAAGAAATTAGTGTTGTTGGGGGTTTTAAAGAAATCTAATCCCAACCAGCAAAGAGATTGTTTTTCCAACACATCGGTATTCCATCGAGCTTTTGGAATTTTATGACTATTTTATTTGTTATATACAAATTCATGCATCTTTTATGTGCCAACTTGATAACATAATGGTCTTTAATGTGTTTTTTATGTGTTATAACAGTAAATGAGAGGAGGACATTTATGGTCATTCAATATCTTTTTTTAAATTCATCATTTATTGAAGCATTTATCTTATTATTATTATTATTATTATTATTATTATTATTATTATTATTATTTATTTTATTTTTTTGGAGCTTGTGATTTTTTTCTATTGTTTCTTCTCTACTAGTTGATTCTCTATAGTTTTACGGGTTATAGAAGAAGATTCAACTTTCCTGCTTCTAGTTGACTTTTTTGAAGGTAGTTGTGTATGGATAAAGCTACACTTTTAGATCAAGGAGAACCACAGGAATACCCATCGCCCCCAAGTTCAACAGTGCAAATTCTCCCCAAAAATTTTCTCAAACCTCTTTCCTTTTTTTTATTTCCTATTTCTTAGCTTTTTTTTTTTTTTTTTTGTTATTTTTTTTTTAATATTTTTCAGTCTATGTATTTTTAAGTATTTTAAATATAATTATTTCATTGGAAAAGTTCTGTGCTACACCAATGACATACATACACACGCGCAAACTAAATAAATAAAGAAAACAAAATATAAACATAATAAAATAAAATAAAATACAATAAATAATTTAAATAAAAATAATTTAAATAAATACATTAAAAAATTTATAAAATCCCTCCCAAAACTTTCATGTCGCAATTTGCGCCATAATCCCCCTCCCCCTTGTGGTCACCCCTGGAGAACCACATTAAGACTCTTGAAAGACTAGGTTTGGAACAGAGATTATGGAAAACCTAGCATTACTAATACTCCGAAGTGCTATCTTAAAAAATGAGTCTTAAAACTAATGGACAAATTTTTGACAGCTAGAAAAGGAATATAACAAACTAAAACTGCATTTTGATACATATGATTAACATCAATGTTCAAACTGCATGCTTTGAAGTAGATTAAAATGTTTGAAAAATTTTCTGCAGAAACTCTTGAAAATAAAAAACAGACTTCGTTCTTTAGCAAGTGGTACAACAACAACAAGCGGTCAACTCTGAAGTTTTTTTGAAAAGTTTGTGAGTACCGTCAACTTGCAGCACTAAAATGTCATATTATCTAGCATCAACAATGAATGCAGGACAGCTGTAAAAAAAATTAACCCATATTTTCTGCGCCAAAGACATAATTTACTGTTCAGTTCATAAGTTCACTAAAGTGAGTTGGTGCCCTTAAACCTTTAAAAAATAAGCAACAACGTTTCTGATACAAGCTAAAAAAACCTTTTGTTCGGTCAATCATTGCCTTAATAATACATGTATTTTTGTTTTCAATTGTACATGTAGTAGCTACATTATTTTTGAAATAAAAGTGAAAAAGGTTAATGGAGCCAAGGAAGGTTTACTAAACAGTTGTAAGAAGAGATAAATAAATTGTTTTCTAATCTTTATTTGAACAAAAAAAAATTGAGTCGAGTGTGCACAGTTAGAGCTTGTTTGAAAAAAAAAGAAAAGAAACAAATCGAGATTCAGGAAAACATTTCATTTTTCAAGAAATATCTTCTTAATGTAACTCATGAGTTTCCTTTTAATTGACAATTATACTAACGTCAAAGTTTCAAAATTTTCTAATTACTCTCTACCTAAATTTATTTTATACTTGATAAATAAATGACTCTTTATAGAATTTTAAAACTAAGAAGAATGACTGAAGAAAAAGTTTAAAACCCATTCAACTTTTATATTAATAACTTAATTTAATTAACTCATAATTTTCTATTATGCAATCTTATTAAAAACTGTTCAGAAAACAAGTAAAGTAAACAAAGAATAAACGGATTTAAGCGTAAATAATGGAAGTTAAGTAGGTTTTACGCCAGTGATGAAACATATTTTGTCCTCTCCTCAATCAAAAACTCCGTAAAAGAACAAAAAAATTGATTACATTAAAGATTTTGATGCTATTTATTGTTCGAAGCTTTAATGGAACACAGATATTTTAAGATCTTATTAAATTTAAAGCAAAATATTTTCGAGGTACCAGACAATATTGCGACATAATCATAAAAGCATGTTCATTTCCCAAGAAGAGCATGTTTTTCAGAAATGAATGCGCTGTAAACTGCTTGAAAAGTTTTCATTTCATCATAAAACTGCTCTCCAGATATTTTATACTCGTGTTTCCTTTAAACTAAGTGCCCCTTCAAACATAATAAGCTGCTCACATACTTTGTGCCCGATAAAAGCAGGAAGAAAAGATAAAACTTAAACCAATTTATTATTCAACCATTTGTAATTTCAAGGAAAAAACTTGTTTCCTGTTTTTTCGTTAGTTATTTAGAGGGCTTAAAATAGAAGTCACAAAGTAACACTAAATTATTTTTACATACTGCGATTATATATCTATACATTTGTATATACAGTGGTTGGAAAAACTAAATTATTTTGTAGCAGAATACAACTACAATTACTTCATTACGAATGTAGTTAACTACAGCGCATAACTATTTTTCTTCAAATGTAGCGACTACAATCTACTTTTAAAATAAAGTCGCTACTTCGCTACTTTTCAAAAAATAGATAAATAAAAAGCATTCACACACACACTAACACCGTTTAAGTTTCGATCGAAAAAAAGTGGTTTATATTAATAAATTAGCCTTTTTGGATATGGAGTATTAATAAGAATTATACATCATTTCCCTCTTTCTTTCTTTTTGAGCCAACTTATCGAAACCATTTTTTATCATTTTTACGAACTTTCGCTGCAAGAAGGTCTAGATAATTCTATGTAAGGGATCTGTAGTATTGGATCTGTTTTAGATTTGATCTAGATGAGAGCGCAGCTGCAAAATCAGGGCGGGGGGGGGGGGCAAGTAGCAGCTCTTCTCCAAGATGTAGAAACTTATACAAAATTTCACAGCTATATGTGCTATGGGATTTCGGAGCTAAGCAAAACGGCCTCTTATTACGTTTAAAAAGTGGTATATTCGTAGTCTCTAGCAACATTTTGCTCTATGGCTCTTGAATTGAGTTAAGCGTAGGACTTTGGTTAAAATAGAAATCTTTATATCTGATGTTCTAATTAATTGAGAAAATTGGAACGAGCATAATATGATGCAGATTTTTTTTTTTTTTTTTTTTGGTAGGACATAGAATGCTAGGGGGTGTGGGAAATTTTTCCTAACTTCAATAGGCAATATCTGTAAAAATTTAGCTTAAAAAATTAATTACAAAATAACTAATTCGAAGTTTAAAAAAGAAAACCCAAGGTGCAAACCTCTGGGACTCGAACTAATTTTGTATAAAATTTTAAAGCTGTAAGTGCTATGGGGTCTCTTGTACCCAGACCCGCCACAGACTTCCTTTCACAATTTCTTTGACGTTTCTTTCTTTTTAATATATAGGGAGAAAAAAAATTAATAAACGGTTTGTATGTGAAGTCAGAAAATTTGCAAAATTGAAACTACGGGAAATAGTGCACTAATTCTAAATACAAATAACATATCTCCAAGTGTTGTATGGTCACAGATGAAAATAAAACAAAAAACAATTTTGAATGTGTACTTTAGGTTACATTTAAAAAGATGTAAATCACGAAATAAGTAATAGAGAAAACTACAAAAAAAAAAAAAAAAAAAAAAATGAAACAGGCTATAGTATAAAACACGAGAATACAAAACTGTTTGTTAATACTACGTACGTTAAATATACTTAAACTTAACAAAAATAATTTTTATGATAAAACGTCTGCTTTTTAAACGAAAACTGCGTAAGTTGTCGAAACTGACCTTTTGTGACCCCAAAACAAACATCTGTTAACCATGACATCTATCTAAAAGATGCTAAAAGAAAAAGGTGCGTTCTTTCAAATATTTTTTTCCAGCTACTGCACTGTATTGACAATAAACCATGTATAACGAAAAAAAGTAACAACAAATATAGTAGTAGCCTAGCTGAAGCATCTGAAAACTTAAGTAAAAAAAAAAAGACTCACCTAAATATTAGGAAGCTTAAAAATTATTCCACAGTACTAATGAGAGCAGAAAAAAAAAACGCAACACTTTTTTAGATGGGGGAAAAATAGACAGTAGTAATACTTAATAAAAATCTCTAGATATTGAATGTAAAATAAGTGGCTTGGACGTCGCCAAGCAAGTTAAAAGTAAAGCCAAATCAATATATAGACGGTAGTTGATAGGAGGGATATTATAGAAGACAAAAGGATCATATGCAAACAAGACATAAGAGGGGAAATAACACCCAGGACACCTGAGTGGGATCGTAATACCAACGCCACAGACAGCTCGCAAAGCAAGATTTTTTAAAATCATTCGGCCACGAAGGTCGGCCTTCGTTTCGCTAATTAGAGTTAACCAGCTCTGAGTCGATGCTAATCTTTACGCTTACGCACAGTGTTTCGATTAGTGCAAGCTAGGTGGACAAAAGTCAAGTTCAAAATTCATCATTTCATCACACAAAATTAAAGTGTTCCTAAATTCACATGATTTAATTGTACATGATGGATATTATTTACACTGGTAAGTGCTTTTTTCCCCAAATTTAATTCGCTCTATCTGATAATTAAACAATATTATAAAAAATTTAAAGATAAACGAAGGAGTTTTTGCTCGTTTAAAACCTTTCAAGTGATGGTAATAATTTTACCTGTTTGTACCCGGGTCAGATTTTCTGTATATAATTGCTGCACTTTTCCCATTTATTATTTTAAAGCATATTGTAGTCAGCACACTTGAGTACAACTTATTTTTTTTCTCTAGATTACTTACTTTCGAGTATGGATTTCTTTGAAGAGTTGAAGCACTCAAAGCTTTGAGTAAAAAAAAAAAAAATATATGTTGTACTCGAGTGTGCTGACTATAATGCGTCTTATTATTAATGGGAGAACTACAGCTACTATATACAGAAAATTTAGCCCGGGTACAAATGCGTACAAGTCATTTCCACCACCTGAAAGTTTTGAAACAATCAAAAAATTATTCGTTATCTTTTTAAAAAAATTTAACATTGTTTAACTATCCGATAGATTAATTAAGTTAGGGAAATAAAGCACTTACTAGTATAAAAACGTATCCGTCTTGAACAATAAAATCATATGAAATTAGGAACACTTTAATTTTATGTGATGAAATGATGTCTGGAACTCAACTGATTTATTCAATTACAAACGGATACGTACCTTTGAACCTTACTACTCAAGTGACGGAAGGAAGTTAGACATAAACAAACAACTAAGTATCATGTTTTGGTTTATTGGTTTGTATCATCCCTTTACCAAAGTTTATAATTTTGAACATGACTTTTGTCCACCTAGCTTGTACAAACCGAAACACTGTGTTACGCTTTGAATTGAAAGCCTCCGGGCAGAAATGTGACAAGTCACAAGGTGTAACTCATCGATCAAAATATTTGTTTCTCATACTAAAATTGAACTAAACATGACAATGGATTACGTCATTCGGAGAAAAACCTATTTGGTTTTAGTATTGCGGATTTTACAAATTATAAAATTTACAAGTCAAATTTTATTTTCTGAAACTAAAATGAATTTTAAATGAAAATTAAACACACACCATACACATACGCGCGCGCGCACACAAACACACCAAATTTATTTTGTAGTTTTAATTGTTCACTTCTATCGGCAGTCCCATGACAGCCTATTTTTATTTTTATTTAGTTCTGTCTCTTATCTAAATTTATTAATTTATTCTTTAAAATGTCTTTTGATGTAACTTTTATTTTATGAACATTAAAGAAAATATATTAAAAAAATAACTATGCAACTTTATACCATGTTGAAATTAAACCAGCTATTTTTTTAATGGAAAAAGTAGCTGCCCCCTCCCCCACAAATATAGGTATATGTGGGGGACCCGCATACACCCATACCCATGAAGAATATTTTTAGCTACCAGTTTAGAAATTAAATGAGCGTGTTTATTAAGTGTATGGGCATAAGGCCAATTACTGCCCGCCCCGATTGACTAAGCTCCCAGTGAGAGCGAAAAGTTATTGGATAGCTGCAGCTTTGCAAGGCAGGAATTGTAGGCAAGAGATCTGCGTAACTATTACTTCTCGGAACTTCAACAAATTCTCGGAAATAGTTTTGGTCATGGTTGCTCTAATGCTTCTGGAGCTTTCATTGTATTTCAGGAAGGTTCTAATCAATTACATTAAACCTACCTAATTTTTCTAGAATATTCCCGAGACATGACTGGCTTTAACAGGGGAGATTTCCTAATTCGTTAGACCAGTTTCAAGGATAATTTGAGAAAGGTTACTGACTTTTAACGGAAAACGTTCTTGGCTTTTGCAAGATATGTTTTTGGTAGAAATTGGGCATATCAACTGCCTATTATTTTCCAGGAACGTGTCTGAATAGTTTTTGCAGTGTAAATCTATTCCCTGCACCTAACGTTTCCAAAGATAGCCTGAAATTGAATTTTTAGAATTTCATTTCAATTATATTTGTGGGGAGTTTGTTCAAAATTTGCGGATGGCCCCTCGCAAAGTGATCCCAGGAGCCATTTTTTAACAGGACAATATTCGGTCACAAATAACAAGAGTGTCAGTGAACTTCCTCTTCTATATTATCACATTCTGTTGCCTGCACGATGCCCTGATTTGTCACCAAGCCAGCATATCTGAGATCACTTGAACCGGTTAATTGGACAGTCTACGAGTTCGATTGAACTAGTAGTGCGCTTACAGTATTTGTGATACGAGATGACATAGGACATCGTACGAGACTGCTAAGCCTCACTGCTTACTTGTATCGTCTTCTGCATTTACGATTGAGGTGGCTTAACAGGGTACTGAAACCTCCATTCTTTTGAGATATTTCCAGTATAATTTTCCAGTGCTTCAGTAATTACTTTCTAAAATCAACAGTGCCCTCACGTACGCAAAATTTGTTTCATTATGACAACTCCTTCTTGGTACGTCGATTTTTTTTTTGTTATATAAGATATTTCTGATTTTTAAAAGTTGCTGAACTGCAACACTTTTATTTAAATATCTTATTTTTCATCACATTTCTCACATTGCTCAAAGTTACCCTGAGTCTATCTAAACATAATCCAGTTTAATAATTCATATTTAATGGTTTAGTAATTATTATTTTTTAATTTTTGGATAACTATACAATACCTAAATAGATTTTCTTTCTTTTTATGCCAGTCGATGCAATAACCCTATTGAAATAGGAGTGGGGTTGTGAAAAGTAGATAAGTTGAGGCTGAAAGTTACCTTGAATGACTAACGTTGTTTATAAATACTGAAATATTGATATTTTCAGTTGGTGAACAAATCTTTATTTTAGACATCAAGCGAAAAAGACAAATTACCGAAGATGTGTTAAGAAAAATAATTATCGTGGGTTCTAAATGCGAAGGTGATATAATAATCATTTTAAATACTAAAATATTAAAGAATTATTAACAGCTCAAAAATAATTGGATCCCTTGTTAAGTTTTCTGCATAACTCTTTTTGACATTCAAACATTTCTTTTTTTAAATAATTTTTTTTTCTTATAAATACTGAAAACTGCAGATTTAAAGTTCGTGCGTGATAAATTAATTTATCATTATTTTATACAACGGGGACTAATCAATACATATGTTAAGTAACTAATAATTTATATAATTATGATTAAACAAGGAAAGACCATAATCAATTTGCCAGACCATATCCTTTACGAGTTTTCATCTTTTCGTTAATGAGAAACAAAACTTTTCTCTAACAGCTGCGAAATTGCGACAGGTATAATGGGGAAGAACTGACTTTTAAGTAGAAATCTGTTGCTGTTTGCAGTTAACAGCGCTGTAAAAGCTAAGGAAAAATAAAAATGAAACGAAAAGTTGCATTTCCTAACTGAAATTTCAGGTAAACATGTGTCACACACGTAAAAGGCAGCAATCGATTTCTGGGTGACAATTTTTGAAGCACAAAATATTATAAAGCAGTAAGTCTTTTTAGAACTTTATACATAATATCTATATTTTTGCTCTACAGCAGTTTTTAGTTATGGTACAATTTTTAGACTTCTTTTTTTGTTTTTAATAAATTTAATGAATGGTTTTAATTTTTCGAACTTCTAATTTTTGTTTTGAAAGTACTGCGTCACTGCCCTTTAAAATGATTGTAGTTTTTACGAGTCACCTGGGTGGTCACAGATGGAAAAATGTGACATCATGATATTTGACAACTGATAACTAACAACTAATAACTGTAAGGCTGACTGTTGAGCATAACCTTCGTATCGTGAATGTATTTAGCATTCCGACTAAAAGGTAGTAAATGGAAAATATATTATTAGTTGTACTTGAGTGAAAATACTTTTTTTTTCTTCGTGTATTTGGTTGTATACCAAGTAAGGAAAAAGTAAGGTGCACCAAAAAAGTGGACAGCGTACGAACCATTCTGAATAGCATCATCAGTTTCTATGAGTACCTTCTGCTCTTGAATCAGGAATTCATTTTTCAAATAAATATGTCTACCACACCTATTGGGTTGAAATTAAGCTGTATACCTTTTCTACCAGAAGCAACTGGATCTATTCAGTTGAACGATCAATAAGATGATCATATGCAGTGCCGAATCCGGGAAGGAGTCGCAAACCGGGCGGCAACTTACGGGGGGGACAAATTCACCCGACTTTTATTTTCTTTTCACTGTAAAAACGATTCAGGAACGTTCCTCGGACATAATGGGCAGCTGAAGTGCCCAATTTCTGCCAGTAACAAATCTTGCAAAATCCAGGAACGTTTTTCGCTGAAATTCAGTAACCTTCCTGACATTATCCTGGAAGCCTCCTGAAAAATTCAGAAATGTTCCCGTTAAAAGCCAGTCCTGTCTCTGGAAAATTCAAGTAAACTTAAGAAGGTATAATATAATAGCTAGGCATCTTTCTGATATATCAAGGAAGTTCCAAGAGCATTACTGCAAACATGGCCAAAGCTAAGCCAGAATTGCTGGTAAGTAACGAGAATTTTACTTGCCTGCAATTCTTGCAAAGCAACATAGTCCATAATTATTCACTCCCTTTGGGAGATTAATAAGCATGGACGGGCTGTAACTGAACTGAAGCCGATACACTTTATAAATACGCTCAGTTAATCTTTAAACTGGGAGCTAAAAATATTTTTCACAAGAGGGAAAAGTTTACATTTGTGCAACTTGTAGCAATTCAGAAAATTTTTTGACAATGATACTTGATTTTTCCAGGAAGTAGATAAAAACCATTAAAATTCCGAAACGTAACACGGAAAAATACCCAGTAACGTTTCGGAATTTTTTTACAGTGTTGTTAAAACTCAATATAAAAACTTGAAAGAAGGCGGATGAGCCCGAAAATTTCAAGATTTGCCCCACCTAGGAAAATTCATTGATCCGTCACTGATTATATGTAATCCAAACTTCTCTATTAGCATCAGTGCCATTGAAGTTTTTGATCAACTAGCTGGCTACATTCAGTCTCGGAAGCAGAAATTCATTCAGCAGCCTGCGGCTCAGATTAAACAACCAAAAAATAGTCTGCTGGATGAACCGACATAACATTAATCGTAAAACCTAAATCAGCGCCGAGAAATGCTTTAAAAAACTTAAAGAATCTGCTAGCAGTGGATTAATGCCGCAAGAAATACGTACAAAGCTTTCCTCGCTGAAATGTAAAATTATTTTTCTTCAAAAGGTTTTAGCTTTTTTCGCCTCAACTAAGAAGTATAGTCTGCTGACTTTCTCAGGAGTCTGCTGCGTACGTCGCAACGTCACACTGTTTCTGCTACCAGGCATACAGTATCATTCCCCCCTCCCTCCCTCCCACTAATAAAAACCCTATAATAAGTATTGTGATTTTATTATCTTTAGCATTTTAAGCGCATGAGTTTATATTTACATATTAAGCATCATTCAAATTGCGTTAAAAATTAATTATTATCACACTGTAAATTTATTTTTGAATACACAACAAAATATGATACAAGAAAGCTTCATGGCACTTTGTCGACTTCATTACAAACTAAAATACTTCATTCTGGGTTAGTAATGTCAACGTGACACATTGAAACAATCAATATCCCCTAAATATAGAAATTTATTCTTTGCTTATATAATATTAAGTAAAGTGTTCCTGTACTAATGCATATCGAACAAGTCACAAGGAAATTTCATGGCGCAGATCCAGTGTCATACATAAAATGAATTACTTTCTTTGAATAATATTCAAATTCATGTTAGAGCCCTTTCGGGGAAAAATTTCAACACAATGCTTTCTATGGCCGTCTTTTGCATATTATTTTCAATGAGTTATTCCTGAACTACAATTGAAACATGGGAGGCAAAATATGTCATTCTGTTCTCAGAACATTTTCTTTTAAGATTTATGTTTAAAAATCTAAAAGAGAAACCTCGCATATTGTAGTTTATGAATGGAATTTTTGTTGTAATGATTTTTTAAAATAAATTTTCAAAGAACTTATAGTTAGAATATAAATTTTTGTAAAATTAGAAAGTCAGCCGTTTTTGATATGTGAATAAAAGGGAACTATTTTACAACGGACACTATTAATAATGGAAAAATGAACTTGATAAATGTAACAATAAACGAAAACTTTAAATCATCTCAATATTAACTCACTTAATCAATATGACATGCTATAAATAACTTCAATCATTTGTCCTTCTTATTAAGAGCATATCAAGCACTTATGACAGCAATCAAGTCCAAAAAATAAATCGGATTACTTTATGACAATGACAGTACATAGTAATATCTAAATATTGTATCAATTCAACCTTTTAGACATTTTATAATCTAAAAATTCTGCCATACAGCAAAGTAAAACATGAAGTCTTTCACTACAGCCTGAGTCGATATGTAACTTCAAAATTAAAATTTAGACTATATGCAAACATTTTTTTTTTTAAATATTGATTTTAACCATTTTGAAATTCTTAACACTTGATTGCAACTCTGGGAACATTTAAAAAATCATATTCATTCTTATTTCAGTGTTACAGTAAAGGAAACTCAAAAGTAACACAGTATGAAACTTCATAATTTGAATAAATTTAAATTTTAAGCTTAAGTTTACTTAGAAACTGCTTCAGGGATGTCAAGTGAACGATATCTTCGATCAACTGGAGGCGATCGCTTCCAAAGGGGCAATTTGGCTCCTCAAGGGGGCGATAAATTCAAGAAGAGTGATAGGGGGCGATGAGTTCTTAAAGAAAAAAATAAACATAATAAAAACCAGCAAGTATTGAAATAAAAAACGAATACGAAACCGATTGTTAAGAGTTCAGGTGAGCAGAATCACAAGTTAGAAAGAAACATATTTAGGTTCAAGAGTTCCCTCCTCACACTTCGGTTAAACTTTAAGGAAGTATTTCATCATTCTCATCACCATGTTTCTAAATTTTCCTTCTTGTTTTTTTTTTTTTTTTTTTTTTTTTTTTTTTTTTTAATTTTTAAGCGTCAGTGCTTGTAATTCCTCCAAATTACAATTTAAAAAGAAGATAAGTTCTTTAAAACTTTAATGCTTTCGAAACGTACGTCAATTATCTTGGTTAAGTATTTCCCTTCAAATACCTAAAAGTTTGTTTTGGAAAAAAAGGGGGAAATTAAGAAAAGGAAATTTTATTTTGTTGGTTCAAAATTGATTGGTTGAAATAGCTTTATTATAAGCATTTTACTTCAATTTAAAATAAGTCATTTATGTTTTCAATAATATCGATAATTGCCAGCACCAACTTATGGTTCTTTTTCAAGGAAGGAAGAAAAGGGGGGGAGGAGGAGGAGGGGTGTCAGTCAACCTCTAGGTGACAGGTGTCAATCGACCTCTAGAAAGAGGCGATTGGCTCAAAAAGGTTGGGAACTATAGCTTTAACAACTCGGCCTTGGAATTGATTTAATCAGAGGCAAAAGGTCAGATTATATTTATTGAACGAACGCAACAATCAATATTGCTTGCGATGTTCAGCTTGAAAATATTAAGCAAGAAAAATATCTCAGCAATCCTTTGACTATAAGCCATACAAATGACACCAAATCCCCTCTTTACTCGTACAAACAAAACAGGTACTGATTCCCATTATTTAACATTAATCACAACTCTTTATTTGTATTAGTTCTAACACTTCTCGCTTTATTTCCCATCCTTCACCGACTTTAGTAACGCCACAGCTAATAGAGGAAGACGAGAAAAGCTCCTGGGGGATTAGCGAGGAAGTCAAAGATCTAGCTAGAAGTTAAACGTGATAATCTGTTGTTGAAAAGAAGATCTGTTATATTATGCAAAGCAAAGAATAATTATCGGCATAATCTTCTCCTTTAATTTGTCCAAAGTAAACTTTTGAAAATGAGTCAGTTTTCCAAGTGTTTTTCGGCTTTAAACAGTTTTATTTATGAAAAAAAAACGAGGAGAGTTAAGACTTGAATAGATTAGGGTGGTTCAAAAATACATGTAAAAAAAAAAACGTTTCTCCTAGATAACAGGACACCCCTCAATGTTTTTGGACTTGTGGATATTTGTGGACTTGTGGAAAAATTTTAGCTTCCTATTTCAATAGAAAGAGGGTGCTCAACCCCCCTCCCCTAAACTTCATAGGTATGGGGAGGGGGGTTAAAAAATACATCGAACTGAAAAAACAATGCTACCTGCAGAAAATCGTCAACTACCATGTCGCATGATTTTCCGGCATGTAAAAGATCCTTCGAGTATTCGCTTACCTTGAACACTCTTGGCAAAATAAAATTACTGGTACAGTTTCGCGTCGAAAAGAGTGCATGAGTGTTCATATTTTGGAGATACTGGGGTCAAAATTCTATGGTAATGGTTATCTGCAGATAGAAGTGCCATATGACGGGGGCCTGCTCTTAAAGAATGTACAAGGTCTGTAAATGGTGCGAAACCAGTAAGCAGCCCCATTATAAAACAAAATAAAAATGTCCAATTGGAAAAAAATACTGAACAATACATAACAAAGAGATTTTTTTTCTCAAGAGTTAAGTTGGAAGATGTTCCGGTCTTTCACTTTTCTTGCACTACACGATAGACAAATGAAAGTGAAATTTTATCCAAAACATAAAATATTGCTTTTAAAACAATGGCTAAGAATCAGGTGTGAACTACGAACAGAGTCCCTTAACATTTAAAATCCGGAAACATTTCCATTCCGGTCTGTTAACTTTGCTCCCCTTCAAATTTTTTAGTATATTTGACATTAAAAAAAAAAAAACAGCATTGTAGGTCCAGCGCTGCCCTCTCCAGGATAAGTTATGAAACAAGTTTTCGCTTTTTTAGTTTACGAAAGAAAAAAAAAAGTCATCATTTAATGATTCCGAAGTTACTGTTTAGAAGTTATTTTTGAAGTCGTTGAAAATGTTTTTTCTACACTATGATATTCTATTCAATATTAATAAATGACTTTAGTCTCAATGTTGTGAAGCACAGGGGGTTAGGGGTAGGTTTTTAAACATTAAATATTTTTTGACGCTACTCAAAATTACCTGATAATGAAAGTGTAGCTTTCTAACAGGCTAATATTCATTTTGAGCAGATTTAATAACAGTTATTACTTAATGTAGGATAACTGTAAATAGTTTTGGACTGTTTCTTCTCTTTTAAATCAAAAAATAAAATAAAACTTGTAAAATATGAGCGGGGTACTTCAAAACAAGAAACTGTGGCTCAAAGTTAATCTGAATGTGCTGTTTTGATCGAAATTATTTTGCGAAAAAGTAATTGACTTTTTTTTTCCTTTTGTTTTTACAATTACAAACTTTTATATTATTCTAAAATACAGGTTCATGTAAAGGTAAGAAAAAAAAATACAAGCTAAAACAAAAAATTCCAAAAAGTCACTTACTTTCTTAAATTAGCTAAAGGAGCACGATGCGAAAATTCAATGGCTTTTCCTGTGAATATATTTGAATTTGAAAGTTGTTCAGAAAATAAATCACATTGAAAGAAATATAATTCAATTCAGTTTCGCGACCCATCAAAAGTTGATTAGTGACTTTAAGACACGTAGCTCTAAACTAATTTGCATTTACGGAAAAAGAACTTCTACGTGTTTAAACACAATAAACTTAAACTACTTTGCGGTTTAAAATCAACCGTCAATCCATTAAAAATTTCGTTTAAAAATACAACTTAAATTAAAATTCTTACAGCGTGTATTTGGCAAACGTTTATAATTAACAATACTTAAAACAATCTTCCTTACATTATTATTAAGAAGTGATGAGAAAAGTTTCCATTCAAACGAATTTAGAAGAGATGAAGAAAAATTATTTCCTCCCATCTCAAGTTAAATTTTCATCGAAGAGCTTAAGTGATTAGGCACCTATTCCACCATAACTGAAGTGTACTCAAGCAGAATAGAGAGGATTTTCTCAAAATGTAATGCTTCGACTAATTAGAATTGAAAAAAATAAAAGTTTTTCGGAAATCACATTTATATATTAAAGCAATTATTTTTGTGCAATTAATTTTTGTTGAAGCAATTACATTTTAACCAAAGAAAACAAATTAAATAACTAACTCGAATATTTACTGTATTTTTCGGAAAACAATGATTTTTCTTCCGTGAAGATGCGACTGAAGAGTGTGATACACATATGCAGTAAATAAAATGTCAGTGCTTTAATATATGTAGGGAAATGTGGGGCAAAGTGAAATGGTTAAGATGACTGAGTTTTTCAAAATTAACAAATCAAAAATTTGTTTTGAAAATTGCAGTACATGAAGAAAGAACATTTTACTTTATGATAAGACTTGCGTTGAAACAGTATTTTTTTTTATTTTTGGCAGTAAATTTTAAAAAAGTGGAAAATTTTCACTTTTTTTTGTGGGGCAAAGTGAAAAATGAAATATTTTTCTGATGAAATATTTTCTATTCAATTATAAAACATAATTTTGATCAAAAGAATGAATAAATAAAAGGTTGAATGAATAAATGAAAAGAGAATGAAGCAATAAACGAATAATTAAATGAATAAATCAATTAATGTATGAAGAAAATTAATGAGCGAGTAAAAGAATGAATGAATAGGAAAATAAGTGAATGAATAAATAAATCAGTGCATTACTAAATGACGAAATGCAAATGAATTGATTGATAAATGTAAATGTAAGTGATTTATATTAAATATTTGAGTGAGTAAATTAAACAAACTACGAGTAGTTCACTTTGCCCCATCCACTTTCCCCGTATGTTCTTGACTCATTGTACAATTTATAAAAAATACAAATAATCTTAATATTAAATAAATTAATACTGCATTGGATATTAGGAGGTCTCAATTAATAATCAAAATGTTAATAACAAGAACTTTATCATTTTATAGGAACAAAAAAAAATGTTGACTTACAACAAAATATTACAAAATAAGTACCGGTTTTTAAAAATTGCCTATATTACCAAATGCTTTAATCTTCGGCGGTATTTTTTTTCCTGACTGGAATAGACTACATATGGTACTACATAGCCAATATAATACCAGATAGGTGGAGCTAATCGCAGAGTAAATATTTCACCATTTCACTTTGCCCCGCTATTTCACTTTGCCCCATGTTCCCCTACATGTATATATTTGCAGGGTGATTCAGTTATATGTTTCAGAACTCATAAGATGGGTAGGGTGCATCTCGAAGTTATACACTAATGGGGGTCGGAAATACTTTCCAGAAGCTGCGATGCACACAGAAACACCATAAAGAAAAGAGAACGTAAATGAAAAATCTTTCTAATTTTACATGTAAAAAAGCAAAAGGTTCAGTCATAGAAAAAAAAGAAACACTTTCAATTATTCGGCCAATATACATGCTAGGAAGAAAAGAAAGGTGTCATCTGACACGGTTTAAAGTCTTCTTTAAAACTACATAAATTTTGATAAGGGATCATATGCAAACTAAAATTAAGACGAGATCTTAATTTTCCAATGGGAACCCAAAATTTTTTATACATAGTTACGTTTAGAACTTAAAATTCAGCCTGGGTACGAAATTTCATTGCATTCCGTCCAGTAGAACAAAAGTTATTAACGAAAAACGATCCAGAGTATCCAGCTCAATTGAGGTAGTGAGAAGCAAAGGGATGCAAGTGGCAGAATCAAAAACTTGGAGATAACCAGTACAAATGGTAGGTGAGCCCCTCCTCTGTCTTGGAGCAAGAGATAGTACTAGTAGTCCTGGTAGGTGCTGCTGTATATCATGATTTAGAAAAAAAATTCAATGAAAGCCTACCTAAGACGTAATCTTTATACGCGTTTTACTCAAAACTTTAAAATGTCCACAAACATCCCTTTGCTTCTCACTGCCTCAATTCATGATTATTTTTTTAAGCTCTCTTTTCTTTTTCGTAATTCGATGCTTTTTGGCCGATAATGTTCCACCACAAAGCGATTAAGGATCGAAAACTTTTTTTTTTTTGAAAAACAGTTAAAATGTTTACTGATTATTAAAATAATATTTGGATTACTATTAAATTTTGGAAGAGCATCAGAATATCTGACTCATTAGTTTTAAAAACAATTTAAAAAATCCTCTCATGTTTGAATTTCGGGAAAAAATAAAGAACCCTATTTATCTAGCGTAAAGAGACCATTTTACTTCCAAACGCATAAGCATGCGTTTGAGCAGTAATTCTAGTGCAGGCAAAGGTAATATTTCCAATGGTATTGGATGCCGTTCAACCCTAAGACACAATACTTTCTCCGCTATTCTTAGATGCAGGCAAGATGTTTTTGAAATCCAAGAACTGCTTCCTCCCCCCCCCCCCCTTATTATAATACGAGTATACCTCTAATTTGGGCCTACCTGAGATTTAAAAATATGTTTTCGAAATTTCATTCCTTCATATTTACCTGGTAATAAACGAGTATATAATGAGAATTCACTTTCAGTTTGCGCAGTGGAGCAGAGCTGCCATTTCGCGATGATAACAAAATGAGGAGTCTTTTCGTAACATATATTTTAGTTATTTTTATTTCTAAAATTCTGCTCGCGGTGCTTCGAGCACGCAATGTTTACTTCTTGGGCGTAGCCTAAAGTCACCAGACCTTTTCAATGATTTTTTTTTTTTTTTGAATGTCTAGAAACTTACGGGACGATTTTTTAAATAAATAATGGCATGCTAGTTGTATGCAATGCAATTTAAAAATTGAATCATAGGTGCATTTAGGAGACTTATAAAAATATCGATGTGTTTAATGATCCTGTATCGTAAAGAAAGCTAATACCATTAAGCTGTAAATTTTACAAAATCTAAGTAAACTTGCTATTGTCAATTCTTCTATGCATATTTTTTAAAAAACAGCACTCAATATCGCGAGAAAAAAGCATTTTTTTTAAATAAAAAATAAAAAAATCTTTTTTTTTTTTTTGCATATTTTTTGCTAATACCATGAAGAGACGTACTATAATTTTGACAACATAAAAAATAACATTACATTGAATTTTAAAAAACGCAAAATATTTGATAAAATATGATAATTGAAAAATTTAATATTTTCCTATGAACTCGAAAAACTTTTTTTTTAATTTTGCACCAAGTTGAAAGGGCAACTTATTAGAAAACATCCTGTAGACGATCGTGGAAATTCAGACGGATATCCACAGTTTAGTGAAATGTATTTCAGTGATTCTCTCAGATGAATAGTGGAAGAAGGGGAGCATAAAAATAATTCTTTTTTTTTCTAGCTTTATTGCGATAAAGAATGATCAAGGACATCGTTTAGTTTGTTGCCAGTCCATTTATTGCGATGCGCGATGGTTTTTTTTTTTTTTTAATAGGAACGTGCGAGATTAAGTGTGGCCTCATATGAGCGGCGCTTCTTAATCAACTATCGTTTATTTTAAGGAATACACAATACAATTATTTTACATTGATTTGAAGCAGTAATCTAATTTTAAAAGGAAGTTGACTAAATGCACAGCGCGGAAAAAGTACCCGTTAAAATGCTTCTGACACTATTCTTGCTGATTTCTATGTAAAATAAATCCATGAATCTAAATATGACTACGGTTTTTCTCCCTCACTCACCACATTTTGGTGATGGCGCCTCCCTCCCGTCATTATTTTAATTTTTGACAATTTCATAGCATTTATTTTTGTATGGAGGAGAGGGTAGCATTTTCTTAATCAGTAACGTTCTTACGAGAGGCTAGAGAGATGAAAAGTTCAAAAGCATGAATATTTTTAGCAATTTGGTAGATTGCTGGGGTTTGGTAGATTTGTACCTTAAGATTTGGTTTCGGTATAACACGGTACACATCCCTTGATTCACACTATTTCTAAGTCTCGTATAACACGGTTTCGATACTACACGGAACGAATTAACAGTGCTGTACGAGAAGTAACTGTATTCAATTCAATTCAATTCATTTCATTTTATTTCAATCAGGGAAATATATTTTTTTTACAAATATGCATTTCACATATAAAATAAAAGAAAAAAATTACAAACAGAAATATATTTCTCCCTGTCTATTTAAAAATCCCTGATTGAGTAGATGGGAGTAAAGGCTATACCATAGCCTGACTAGCTCCCACCACTTAGAAAAGAGCTTAATTTATGGCCAGTTTATCACATAAGATAAAATTAACAAAAAATAAATGCTTAATCATACAAAGAACACATAAACACAAGTAATGCAAGTACGTCTAATTTTATAACGGAACCAAGGTATACTATTACAAATATGCTACTTTATCCTAAATTGACTGCAGTAGAATTGAGTAAAAAAAATTTTAGCCTATTCTTAAACAAACTTCGATTATTAATGGTTTTTAAGCAATTGGGTAAGGTGTTCCGCAATCTTAGTCCGTAGGAGTTAATGCCATTAGACAATAGATTTGTTTTTGCGTTAATAGGTATAACGTTTTCACGGTTTCTAGTGGGGTAATTATGAACCAATTCACGGATTGTTACTATTTCTAAATTCAAACCATTTGTTACTAAAACATGCATAAAAATACCAATATTATATTTATTAATTTGTTCTACGGTCTTTAAAAAGCTTCTATTACTGTTACCCACAATATTTTCTCTATTAATTATTCTGTGAAATCTTTTTAATAAAATATTTATTCTATTTAGATTATTTTTAGTTGTTTGGCCTCAAGCAAGAACACCATAATTGAGAACTGAATATATCAAAGAAAAATATAAAATAAACAGAACATCAGCAGGAAGGAAATTAGACACAAAATTAATTAAACCTAAACTACGAGAAATCTTTTTTGAGACAAACTCAATGTGATTGTCCCACCGTAAGTTATTTTGAAGATTTACCCCCAAAAAATTTATAATCTCAACATGTTGATAAGTTTTTCCAATCAATTTTTGTTCAAAATTATCAATTTTTTTATTTTTCCAATGAAAAACAGTCAAATTAGTTTTTTCGTAATTAATAATTTATTAGTTAAAAACCATGTCATGACTTGCTCTAAAATTACCTAACATTTATTATATAAGGAAATTATATCTTTTTCTCCAATAAAAACAGATGTGTCATCAGCATAAGACAGCATTAATGAGTTATTTGCAATAGAGAAAATGTCGTTTAGAAAAATGATAAATAACAGTGGGCCCAAAATTGACCCTTGAGGAACACCATGAGTAACAGTAAGTAATTTCGATTTTGTATTTTTTATGTAAACATTGCTTTCTAGTCCTTAAATAACTCTGTAACAATTCAAATGCCCCCCCCCCCCCCTTCTTATACCATAAAACTTTAATTTGTGCAGCAAAATATTGTGGTCAATAACGTCAAAAGCTTTTGTGAGATCTAGGAAAAAACCAAGTACAATACTCTTTTTAATATCAATCTCTTTCTGAATATAATCAATTGCTCGAATTATAACTGCTTCTGTTGATTTATTTTTAGTGAAACCATACTGGTTATTAAATAATAACTTGTTATTATAAAAGTAGTTCCAAACCCTTGTATAAATTAATTTCTCAAGAATTTTAGTAAATGTGCAAGCAATAGAAATTGATCTATAATTTTTAATCTCCTTAGGGTTACCCTTTTTTTTTTGAAGATAAGAACAACTTTACAAATTTTTAAATTATTAGGTATTTTAAACTCAGGAAAAACATTATAAAATAATATAGTAAGTACAGGAGAAATCTCATTATTAATGTATTTTATCACTCTAGGGTGTATTCCATCATGATTTGCACTTTTTGAAGCATTCAATTTATTAATTGTCATAAAAATCTCAGTAGTAGAAGTAATTTCATAAAGATAAAAGGAGTTAGGCGCTGACTCCAAATTTTTTAAATACCCTTGGAATGAAAGATCATTAGAAACATCAGTATCATTAGCATTGATTAAATTATCAGTTATATTAAGAAAATAATTATTCAAGAGCTCAGCCTTGTCTGCATCATTCACAATAATTACTTCGCCCATTGTTTAAATCTCCAATATCACACTGTTCCATTCCCTTAACTTTGACATTAATTTTCTTTAAATTATTCCATATAGCTTTAGTTGATTTATCAAAAGAAAATAAATTGCAATAGAACTGCCTTTTCACTCTTAATTTCCTTACTTATTCTATTTCTATAAGTCTTGTAGGTTAGTAAATCGTCGTAGTTTCTAGTGTGAATGAATTTCTGATAGAGCTTATTTCTGTATTTAATCTTTTTTAGTAAGACATTGTTCATCCAACACTTTCTCATTTTTTTCTTATTTTTAAAGGCAATAAAAGGGGAAAAAATATCATAGTACTTAGAAAATGTTTTCAAAAAAGCATTGTAGTTGTCATCAATGTTACTAAATGTTAAGATATCTTTCCAATTTACTGTAAAAATAAAAAGTCTGAAATCTTCAAGAGATTGCGAATTATAAGACCGGATCATAGATTCAGTGCAAACATTTTTTTCATTTAGAACTACATGATTATTAAAAATTAATTTGATTAATTTTGACAAAAACAAGTAGATGATCAGAAATATCTGAGATAATTATACCAGCAAAAATTTCCCTATTAAAACAAACAGAACCAAAGTGATCGAAACTTGCAATGTCAAAATTGCCCAAGTTTTCGGGGTTAAGATGAACAAAATTATCATATACATTTGTGGTAATTTTATCAATTAAAGTAGAAGTACTATGAGTTATTCGAGTAGGTTTGTTAATGTAATTAATTGCACAATGGGATCTGAATAAGTCTTGTATCATATTAACATGGTCATTTTTTTCAAGAAAATTAATATTAAAATCTCCAAAAATGCATATTTGTTTTCTGACTTCTTTAGCATAATCACACAGAGATTCAATAACAGAAAAAAAGGCAATAAAGTCACCTTTTGGAGTTTTATAAATAGTTGAAAACACAACTTTATCAGATTCAATAGCGACAATTTCACAAAATTCAGTTATAAAAGTAAATTTAACACATGTAAAAACATTATTAAAGTCTTGTTTTACAAAAAGAGCTACTCCTCCAAAAATTTTATTCATTCTGTTAATTTAATGGCAGTTGAAACCCGGAAAATATGTAAACCCATCCAAAATACCCCATGTTTCAGTGATTCCAATTATCATGATATCATCAATTTCATTAATTAATCTGTTTAATTCATCAACCTTAGATCCAATACTTCTTACATTTATGTGCAAAGTAGTGAAGTATTTAAATTCTCCAAATGTGTTAGTGTTATGATTTGCGGTTTGAGTATTCAGACTATCAATATTATAATGTGCAGAGTTCATTAAGAAAAACAAAAAGGGAAAACGAAAGGTCAGTCGAAAAAAAAAATAGAACTGATGAAGGTGTCAAGCAAAAGAAAATCAGCAGACACAACCCATAATCCAATTAAATAGAATAACAGAAAAAAAATACATGAACCAGTGAAACACATAAAGCCACAAAGTAAATATCACCAAAAAAAAAAAAAAATTAAAGCAAATCAACCAGTAATCTGAACAAATGAGTAAACATAGAAAACCAAATATAATTATAAAAATAATAACAATTAATGAACATTTTTATCAGATGCAAATGAATCAATATAACGTTGCATTTCCTATAATTTTCTTAAAACTTTAATGTGACCTTCATGCTGTACAAGTATATCCCCCCTCCTCTTGTCCAACAGTTGACTTGAAAACTTCTTAGTTGCTTGTAAAAAACACTTCTAGCTCCAGTTAAGTTCTCAAAAATAGATATACCTGTCGATTTCAAAAGTTTCTTGTTAGTAAACACTTTGTCCCGATTTTGCATTCTTACAAACTTGACGATCAAAGGTCTTGTCATCAACGCTGCTGCTTCTGTGCTTTTAGTTAAAGATTCCCTAGGTCTGCCAATTCTGTGAATGTTGATAAAATCTGTATGTAGTAGGGATAGATTGAATTTTTCATTTAGAAAATCTACTGTAACATTGTACGGGTTTTCCTTACTAGTTTCTACTAAACCATTTATTATTAGGGTTTGTTTTCTATCATCTTGTTTCATTACATCAACGTTATCATCAAGGCAATTTAATCTGGAATGCATATTACTCACCTTATGATTAAGGTCACTAGAAAGGTCGTTCCATTTTGTTTCCATTTTCTTCAGCTCATCTTTTAACAAGTTATTTACACGATTGCACAAACGTTCATCATTTTCTTGTGTAGAAATCATCAGTTTCACATCGTTTTTCAACTTGCAACTTAAATCATCAAAATCACGTTTCCAAACCTCTTTTAGCTTCTTGAGTTCGCTTGTACCATCACCAAAATTGGATGTCGTAGGTGTGGAGGCTGTTGTTAATTTCACCTTCGGAGGCATTTTGTTCAAAAAAAAAAAAAAAAATGCGTTAATACTATCAATTATGTATAATAATGCCTCATGAGGTACTTATACACAAAAATTTAACTCCATTTGCCCCAACTTAAAAAAAATTACATGTAAAACAAATATTTACCACGAGCAAAAAAATCAACACACAACATCTTCCTTCAAGTGTTGCCAATTGAGTTGTTGCAAGTATTTCTTGGGTTTCTCACGCTTTGTAAATTAAAAAAAAAACATTATCAGTTTTTTTCCCTCAATTACAAAGAAGTTCATAAAACAGTTCGATTTCCTGTTTTAGTCATTTTATGCCTCATGGAAATTAATGCGGTAATACTTAACTTTCGCTAGGAAGCAACGAAATATTTTAAGTTAAAAACAAATCCAGCGTGAAGCTCATTCTATTACATTGACGTAACAAGTTGCGAAGCATCACGATTATAAGAATTTTATACTTTAAATACTCTTTTAGAACTAAAAAAAATCTGCTTTGATACCGTGTTTCCGGAATTTCAATTTCCAAAGCTTCTGAGTATCCCAATCAAAGAGGATATGATTACACCAGTGGTTACGCCACATTCACAAAAGCTTTTACTGCTGTACTTTCTAACAATTCAAAAACATTAATATGTCTACGTAGTGCATTAACTAATACGTTACGGAGTTTTGAAAGACGTTTAAGAGAGGATCTCGTTTCACATTTTCAAAGATAACTTTAAAGGTATAGAAAGCTCGACATCATTCCAAAAACCTTAACATTGGGGGCTTTTTGTGAATTTTGTAGACTTATCAGGTAACAGTTGCATGTTTTTAATGACGTCAAACAATGATGCAAGCAAGTATAGATGGCATTGCTTCATTCTGCGCTAGAAGTTTGTCGAAAAGGGTTGAGTGACGACTGGACCGCTTTTGGATTTGATGTAAGAGAATTATGGATTTTTCCGTTAACGTTTTCGGCAATCATCTTTTCTTTGTCTGTATCTGTTTCTACGTTTGCTTCAAATTTATCATGAACTTACTTTTGGCTTGGTAAGGAATCTTATTAATTCTTTTATTTTAAGATAATTCTGCATTTAAGTATCTTTATTGCAGGAATGCCCAACTGTGGGGGGGGGGGGGTAGCTTCATGGCGCAGACTGCGCCATTGAGAGGAGCTTTTTTTTTTGGAGGGGAGGGGGTCTAGCGGGGCCTTTGTGGTATTTGGGGGGGGGCGCCATTGCTCTTGTGGGAGTAAGTACCCTTGTACTATTTTAGAATGTTATGACTCATACGAAATAATAACCAAAGTGCTTTTGCTATTTGAACAACAAAATTTGCATCAAATATGAGTTTACTGATCGATATTTTAGTTATTCGTTTACAATACTACTCTGAATTTTCTAAAAGAGATTGGTCCTTTGCATTTCTCAATGTTGATGCGTGAGATAGATTTTTAAAGACAAGTAGAGGAATGTGGGGCAAAGTGAAATAGTTAAGATAACTGAGCTTTTTCAAAGTGAGCAAATTGGAAATTTGTTTTGAAAATTACAGTACAAAACGAAAAAACATTGTGTTTTATAGTAAAACTTGCATTGAAACATTTTTTTTTTCAGTAAATTTTGTTCCTTCAAAAAAAAGTGGAAGTTTTTCAGTTCTTTTATTTTTTTCCATGGGGCAAAGTGAAAAATAAAATATTTTTCTAATGAAATACTTTCTATTTGAGAATAAAAAATATAAATGAAAAAACAATATTTTAATGCAAGCTTTATTTTAAATACATTGTTCTATCTCTACGTAGGGGGAATGTAGGGCAAAGTGAAATAGTCAAAATAACTTACTTTTTTTTTAAATGAACAAATTGGATATATTTAGGAAATTACCAGCCCATTAGCCAGGGCTAAAGCAGAATTGTATGAAATACATCGCCAGCTCAGTCATTTCCAGCCGAGGACTGCAGTTTCGTGCTTATTAGCACTCATCAGCTCGGCATAGGAAAGTGACTGAACTGGAGTGACCGAAGCAATGGTTCGGTTCAACTCGAGGAACCGAACCATTGCTTCGGTCACTCGTCTGGTCTGTCCTAATTCTATATTAGCTACCAGTTTGTTTGGCACTCTTTGCTTCCTTAAAAGGTTTTCCATCTCCAGTTCAGTCACTTTCCTATGCCGAACTGATGAGTGCTAATAAGCACGAAACTGCAGTTCTCGGCTGGAAATGACTGAGCTGGCGATGTATTTCATGAACAAATTGGAGCTTTGTTTTTTAAATTATAGTTCATATATGTCAGAAACTATCTCTCTTCAAGTACTATAAATGAAGTTGAAACTAAGTTTTTGCTCAAAAAAGCCATAAAAATGACAAGCAAGATAAAATAAACATATTAAATAGATTGTAGTAAAGATAGTTACTTATAGCATAAAACCTGATTAAAAATGTTTGTTGCGATCATTCCATTCCTCCTTCCCCTGCATTTTATGTGAAATGGATTAATTGTAGTTTATTTGTGAGTAAAAGCAATTATTTTATAATCAAAAGTATATGCGGAACTGCGAATACGTGAAAATAGCCCCGGTACTTTCCTTTATAGAGGTGTAAAGGATCGCACGGCAAGATCTTACGTTTTCGGTACGACTGTACACTTGAAAAAAAATCAGAAACGTTCCAGGGAAATAATGGACACCTGATGTGCTTAAATTCTGCCTGTACAATATCCGACAGAAAACTGGAAAGTTTTCCGCTAGAAGTCTGTAACATTTCTGAAATTGGAATATCTCTGAACACTCCAGAAATCTTCTCAAAAAGCTTCTTGCATTGAAACATTATATTTTATTTTTAGCTATCCATTTTTACCTTCAAAAAAAGTGAATCTCTTTTGTTTTCCTTGGGGCAAAGTGAGGAATAAAAAAATTTTCTAATTAAACATTTCCTACTAGATTTATTTTTTTTGTTAAAATGAATAAGTAAATATCAAAATTATTGAATAAATTAATAGATAAGGAAACAATAAACGAATTAACTATTTAATTAATTGGTATATAAGAAAAAATTAATTAGTGAAAAAAATTTGAATAAATCAGGAACTTAACAAAAAAAAACTTAAAAAATAGCTTGACACCCTCCTGTTTTACCAGGAAAGCTCCAAAGCATTTTAGCAAATGTGGCCAAAGCTAATGCAGAATTGCAAGCAAATATCTTATTTTCCGGAACTTCTAGCAAAGCTACAGTATCCAGAGACTGCACTTTGCAATCATTTGGGGTGCAGTTAATCTGGAACGGCCGTAATTCCGATGACGACGAAGCAGTGAATAAAAACTCTGAGTATATTTTGAAAGTGGTAGCTAAGTATTCAAACAACCGTGAGAAGTATGCATTCGTGCACTTTGTAGCAATTTGAGAAACTGTTTTGAAAAGATACTTCCTTTTTCCAGGTGAATTTTAGAGGAAATTAGTTTAAACCAGTGAAATCCCAGAACGCTACCCAGCCCTACAGAATGGAAATAAGGTGTAACGTTTCGGAAATTTTTTTTATAGCATATGCCACAACCGTCACACGTCTTGCAAACCGGCTGCTTTTGCTACCTGCTACGAAGAGTCACGGCTGCTCAACAATGCAAAACCGACAAGCACATGAAATACACTGAATACAGTTGAATTAAGTCGACCCACAATTCCAGTGATAAAATTGTAGCAATAGAAGCCTTTTTATTTTCAATGAGATGGAATGAGGAATTACTACAGATTTGAATGACAAATTCCTGAACATTTTCAGCTCCTAGGGATAAATATTAACAGGAGTCAACATTTTAATTTGTTCTTTGTGGATAATATACTTTCAGCACAGTAGCTGCGTAACTCAAAGCTCAAAAAATAAGTGAATGTTAAAGTTTAATAAGTATTTTCATTGACAAAAAAAATCTAGTTTAACTGGAAACATATTTTACCCATGAAGTCTTCATTGTTGCCACTTCTGAAAGCCTTTTTTCTTCATAAAAAAGGTTCTCTGTTACCCAATGCATGTGCGTGCAATATACTTGGCAATTTTAATGACAGATAAAGTTGCTTTTCACGTGCAGTGCATGTATTTTTTAATTATTGAATTAAAAGAACGACATATACTGACTCTGTATGCCTTTTTATGTCATTCACAGCTATTACTGCATACTATTATATAGACTTACTATTTGCAAACATCAGTTCCTTAGTGGGTACCATTAAAGAAAGTATTTAGCCAGCTGATAGATCGTACTCTTTTTCAGGACTTTGGAAGAAAATGACATCTTTGTTGAGTTTGAAAATGACCAACTTTACGAGTATCAGAGCCTTGATGATACAAATCTATCATCTCTAGAGGTTCAAAGGAATGAAGAAGAAACCATGGTTAAGCAACCAGTTGGTTGGAATATTGGTAAGATGTAGTTAAGCTAATTTATCACCATATTAGCAGCCAATTTACTCAATTGAAAGTTTTTGTGCTTAGCTTAAAGAAAATGTAAGTTACAGATTAAGAAAAATTTTGTTTGATCTATCATCTTAATATACCTGTTGAATTTATCTAGCGTCTACTGAAGGCTCTACAGATCAGTTTGCACCTAATCGTTTAACGTAAGTATACGTATTTATGTTTTAGTCATGGAATTATTTTGCTGTTAGAAGCGTTTAGATAATTGATGGTTATACTTCAAAGCATGAAAACCTTCTCAGTTCTATCTGATTAAATATCTATTTTCATTTTCTGTGAATTTAACAAGTTTAGTTTTTATCACAACTTTGGTAAAACAAAAAACGTAAACTTAGTACTAATAAATTTAAACAATTTAGTTATGTTACAGCTCGTAACATCCACCCTGAACTTTCTAGTAAAAATACAAGCAACTGTAAGATCACCAACACGGCATTAATTTTCCAAAACAGTTTTAACAACAAACATTTTGGTATACATTCCTGTCTGCTATTTTAACGGATTTTTTTAAATAAAACTAGCTAAGATTATTCTAATTTTAAGTATTATCGCTAAAATTTAAAATATTCTTTTAAAGTCGTAACAATGATGTTTCTTCACCACAAGGTATATGGCGATAATAAAACTGCAGTAATTTGAATATCCAACGTAGTGACCAACAACTGAATTACTCAAAATTGAATCATACGATGAATCTTATAGGATTGTTCATAAATAATGTATTTTTGTCAGGAATCAGTGCGTAGAAACACTACACGGTTGAGATCAAACGATGCCAATTTGTGGACATACCGTCACGATTAATCGCGCGGACATGAGAATCACTGAAATACTGCTCCTGAGGCCCCCGATACATTTTTAAACAAGTATGTTTGGGTATTCAATCAGAAATGTTTTATAAGTTTCCTCATTAGTTTGCTATGAAATTTTTAATGCTGTATTTCGAGCTTGCTCAGTGAAAGGTTCAAATGTTCATATTTTATCAAAAGTTCAAAATTTCATTTCAAATTTGTGATTTATGTTTTGGTCCAGTTTTTGGAAAGCTTAGTTACGTTTTACGGCAAACGGCAAACTCTCCGTGTTATGATCTACAAGCCTGCGAATAAATTGCAATTTTAGAAAAAAATGTCCATTATCTTGTAAATATAAGTGATGCTCTTAAGAAAGTGCATTGAATAATTGTACATAGTAAGTAGACGAATATCTAAAAATTAACAGCCGATTTAAAACTATTTACGACGAAGGATGATCAAAATACTTTGTTTATTTTTTAATCTGTTACTAGTCCCCTAAATGCATATGTAAAACAAGTGAAAATGTATGTAAGGTGGGTGCGCTATATAAGGCCATGTAGACCAATAAGACCAACCCCCCATTTTTCTATGAAGGATAACAAATATTCGCTAGATCGTGCTGCTATCGTCTTTAGAAAGTCTAATTTATCCTAAATCGTTATATAGCAAGTAGTACACAACAAGCAGTTTGTTACCAACATGCAAAAGTGAAGCAACCGTTATTGCAAAAGAGTCTTCCCGAAATTGCCTGATATTGTTTTGCATTACATTCTCTTTCCTCATCATTCGCTGTAGTTTATTAGTATGAAATAAGTGGATAATTGTTCTACATGGCCTTATTTATATAGTTGATGAATTGAAGAAGAAAAATTTGCTTTGTATCACCAATTTTCCTGTGATTTGATAACCCTAGAAAAGTAAATTGTAGCCCATGATTAGCTTTACTAGTACCCCCGTTGACGTTATTCAGACGGCGAAAGGTGAGGTGTATTTTACGATCTAGTGCTGCACACGCTGCACATTTGCTGACGAACGGTCCATAGGAGTGACCAAAAAGCAGAAAATAACGACTTATCAGTGCCCAAATGGGACGATTGATGTTTCTTCTTTTCATTGAGGTAAAAATTGAATTTTTTTAAAAAGTTTGATAGTCCTTTCTGCGCTTTTTCAGAGTTGGCGTTATTAGAAACACTTTTGCCTAGCAACGCCTTGGCGTTATTAGAAACACTTTTGCCTAGCAACGCCAATTTTTTTTTCGTTAAACTGAAGATAAACATAATTTTAGCTTAAATTTTGTTAAAACACTACCTGTGTTAGTCAAAAGGTTAGCCAATTGAATCATAACTGAGCGAGGTATTAGACCCTGACCCTTAGGTTGGCGTTACTTGGTGCATTTATCTTATATATAAATATATATACAATACATATAAAGTGTGTCCTCGTTTTTACCTGCAAAGACCTCTATTTTTGCAACCGTTTGTCCTAGATGCATATTCAAAACTGCATAAATGGTCAAAATAAGGTGCTGAGTTAAGATATTGAAAATCTGTATCGAAAAAAAAAACTTGTGAATAAATATGAAATCTAAATTTGTATACTGACCATAAAAGTTCCCTAACTTATATTCAGGAAGATAATCTCCATTGAAAAACCAATTTCAAAAAAAAAAAAAAAATTGAAACTTATACGACCGAGACTCAAGCAGATATTCGAGTTCATAATTTTAAGGGACCGAGCAGAAGATGAGATTGGAACTTGTCGCCTTTCAGAGTGACAGGTTGTCGAAGTAAAAAACCAAAATATTTAATTTTTTATTGCGATTAAAAAATAAATGCAAAAGTTATGCTATGATACGTAAAAACACACTGAAAAATCTCGTAGAATTTGAAAAAACACTGTTTGTAAAAATATAATTTTAAATCCATGTTAGTCGTGTTATTTCCCCCAAGTCGAGTGTAAAGTAGTGTAACTCACAAAACGCTGCGCTTTATATCTCGGTGAATATTGTTCATTACTAATGTCAAACTTTTTGTGTTTTAATTGTTTTTCATTCTTTAGATTTCCCTGCAGGCATTGCAGGTGATTTGGGGACCATATAAAAAGTTGGATTTCGTAACTTTTCACTTTTTTTCGCTGAAAACTTTTAATACCTTATCTCTGCATCTTATTTTGACCATTCTTGCAATTGGAAGTATGCTTGTAGGACTAAAAGTTGTGAAAATAGAGGTCTTGCAAGTTAAATGGGGAAAGGCTGTATAATTATGTTTTCTCAGAGTTAGTACATAATCGTCATTTAAGGGTAAGTTATTTTTCTCAGTTTCTTAGCTTTAAATTCAGAATTTTATTTCCATGGACATTTCTGTAATTGTTAAGTGCACTCCTTAACATATTTTAATTTTAACTTGTCACCTTTCAACAAACTTTTCAATTGAAAGTTTTATGACGCATAATATTGTACACAATACGATGTAGCGATGTGCATTAAAAAAAAGGCTTAAAAGAAAAGTTGTAAAAAATGTTGAATGTGTTTTTATGACATGAAAATACATGCGCAGGGGTGAAAAATTGAGAACGAAGACGATAATTTAGCAAAAAAGCTGAACAAGTTAATAGATTAGCTGAAAGACCAAGCAAGAGAGGTACTAAAACAGAAGGAAGTGCCCATATATGCACATTCGTTTACAAAAAGTGTAAAACTCAGTAACTCCAATTTAAAAAGTACTCACTTTTGTACAGCAAATATTATTATAATTATTGGAACATTACGAGAAACTTCCTTCTTTAGTTAAAGAATAATAATATTATTTTAGTCGCTCCATTTTCAGGTAAAATGTTTAAAAATTAGCTTTACAACTTAAAACAACTTGCCGCCTGCCTAGTCTAGTGGTCAGAGAAGTCTGACTGCGACAGGAAGGTCCGAGTTCGAATCCCGGCTCGGGCATGGACGTACTTTCTCTCTCCTGTCCTTGTCCTTTCTTTGTGCGAATGTGTTGTTGTGCTGTGAATGGGTTGCCTATCCTATAAACGGGTCCTTATGACATGTGTGTACTGTAGAAGTCGGACTTTACACCAAATGACGGTACAGTTCGAAAAGTGAAGCAGCGCACCCCAAAATGCCAGCCTAGCTGCCACACGACAACAACGACAACTTAAAATATTCAAGAGTTAAGTAGTCGTGCTTCCCAGCAATATTAGTGATAAGAAAATAGTTCTGCAAATGGTAATGTCAGTCAGTTACCATGTTTTCAACTACATTTCTAAAATCATCAAAAATGTAGTTTGGAAATTTTTAACTATTCATGTTAATTCCGCTTGAAAATGAAATGAATAAGGAAGGAAAAATGTTTCTTAATGGCATATTTTGTGTTATATGTTTCGAAATACTTATTGCTTTGACTTGTGAATGTTACGCAGTAGCACCTGGAATGGCTAAGCAGAAATATTTTTAAAAGTTGGAAATACATAATGTCTTTTTTTTTCTTTTTCTTTTTCTTTTTTAAAGTAAGCTCACATACTACCCCTAATGATGCAATATTGCCTTTTTTTAGATGGGAAAGTCACCATGAGCAGTTTCAGAGGTAAGCTGATCTGTTAAAATGAAAGCAAATCAATTATGTTTGATTGATTTAATTTTTTTTTTTTAACAGGTATGTATATATTTTCACTGTAAAAAAATTCCGAAACGTTATTGGTAGTTTCCATGAAACGTTTCGGGATTTCACAGGTTTTCGCCCCTTCCTGTGAAAATTACGCATCTTCGTAAAATATTTTCCTGAATTACTGTAAGTTTCACGAATGCAAATTTCCTCGTTGTTGAGAAAACCCTTTTTAGCTTCCAGTTTATAGATCAACTGAACGTATTTATTAACTGTATCGCCAAATGCGATTGGGACCTGTTCAGATTAACTAAACTCCCAATAAGCCTCTGTATTCCGCAGCTTTGCAAGGATTGCTAGCAAGTTAGATGCTTGGTACTTGCAATTCTGTCTTAGCGTTAGCCCTAGTTATAGTAATGCTTTTGGAGCTTTCTTAGTAAATCGGGAAGGGGCCAAGCTACTACTTAAATCTCTCTTAAGTTCTCTCTGAAAGTTTCAACAACATGACTGTCTTTAACCGAAGATATTTCTGTATTATTTAGAAATATTTAAGAATGATTTCAGGAAGGTTACTGACTTTAAATGGAAAACATTCTTGTTTATTCCAAAATATGTTATTGGTAGAAATTTGGTATATCAGCTGCCCATTATTTTCCAAGAACGTTTCTGAATCGTTTTTACAGTGTGAAAAGAAATTATTACAGTTTTTTAGGATCCCTAGCGTCCAGACAGCTTTAAAAAGTTTTCAAATCGCCCTGCAGATGTCTCTTTCATAATTTATGTTAAGGAAAAACTCCAATTTTCTCTCATATGTTTGTTTTTGTCAACGAAAATTGCTTATTTACTAAATTATGTTTCCTACTTCTTACATTGCTCGACATTGAAAATGCAACATCAAAGAAGGAGTGGTCAGAAAGTGATGAAATTTGGAAAAAAGACAGAAACGGCAAGGAATAATAAATGATCTTAATTTCAAAATGATAGGCAGAATACAGAGCGAGAACGCCGTCGGCTCAGTAAGATGTAGGACCACCGCGTACAACGATACCTGGAGAAACACGTCTAGGCATAGAGTCAATAAGGGTGCGGATGGTGTCCAGAGGGATGGCTCTCCATTCCCTTTCAACCATTTGCCACAGCTCGTCTTCCGAACGAGGCAGGGACAGAGTCTGCAAACGGTGTCCAATCACATCCCACACATGTTCGATACCAAAAAAATATAGGTTTTGATGGCAATTTAGGTATTAACACCCCCATGAGCCACCCAATTTTCTCCGAATGCTCCTGGTTTTCACCTTTGCACCTCTCTAGCTCCGCAGAAGAATGTTAATAGTTAATGTAATGCTATAAAAATAATTGCTATGAAACTGTCGAAAACTGAAAAATTAGGATAGGGGGTGCTGCTTCCAAAATGTTGGACGTGATAGGGAAAATGGTGATCATATATCATATCAATCGATCATATTCAGATTCAAGGGGTCATTTTACATAAGAGTCAGCAAGAATTGTGTAAGAAGCTTTTTGAAGTTTTTCCTTTAATTTATTTATTTATTTTATATTATTTATTATTATTATTATTTGTTTGCTGCACAGTAAAATTTATAGCTCACGTACAAGAATACATGTGCTTTTCTTTTTCAAAAGAAAAAAAAAAACCCCAAATTGTAATTTATTTCAAGATATTATTAAGTTTAAGTATTTTTTAGTTTAAGCATTTATAACTCAGTTCAATGCTTTAAAAATTATAATGATATTAGAGTGGTAAGGGCCTCCGTGACTCTGGGGTAGAAGCTACGCTTAGTACGCCGAAGGTCGAGGGTTCTATTTCCACCGGTTCCCTGGGTGTTATCTTTCTTTGTGCTGTAAATCTTTTTGGGTTATGCATGTAAAGCACAACGATCACGCACATTATTTTAGAAACTGAACATGTCTCCAAAAAACTTTCCTTCTGCAAAGTGCAAAATAGAAATTATAACCCCCCCCCCCCCCGCCCTTTTCGCACTCAAAATGCTACTGTAAAATAATGCCCCCCCCCCTCAAAAAAATCATAGTTCGAATTTCTGTTGTTGCTTTCATTTAACTTGAGTTACTCCATTTCACTTTTGCTTAAGCTAATATTACTAAATTGTTTCAATTATATTGCATTTCAGAATGTTAGATGCACTTCAAGTTCAACATGAGGAACTGATTTACTGCAATCAGAAAGTGAGAGCTCTTCTTGAACTTCTGTAAGTACCATTTTGTGGTTATGTTTTACATCTGTATCGGAAATTGTAACTGAAATACAGGGGCGTTCAAAATGAACGGGACGAAAAACAATAAATTGCGATTGCTGAAATTGATTTATTTTCCTATGTTAAAACAAAATGCTCCATTCACCATCCTCAGTGCTAGCTTCCCCTGTTACACGATAAATGTTGATACAGTAATCCAATTTTCGCCCCACTCGTGATATACAGTGATGGTAAAAAAAATGCAGCACCCTCGCCTCATAGGAGAGGAATATCATCCCGAAAGCATTCAACACACAGTCAAACATCCCGTATCCCAGATGATTTGGGGGTGTATTTCTGATCAAGGAGTTGGTGGGCTTCACTTTGTGCAAGAAACAGTAAACGCTCAGGTCTACATTAGCATTTTGGAGGAGAAATTGCTTCCTACTATCCGGGATCACTTTACTTCAGTTCCAAAGTCATTTTCCACGATGATTCTACTCCGTGCCATAGGGCAAAACTGGTAAGTAACAATTTAAAAACCTTTATCCTGCCATTAGACTTAAATTGACATGGGTTTACGTAATTTTTTTTCTCTAAACTCACACGCAGGTACAGAAATGGAAAAATGAGCATGGGGTCAGCAGTTTGCCTTATCCCCGGAAACAGCCCCGATCTACGTAAACAATGATCGGATTCCTGCTGTTAAATGTTTATTGCATAAGTTTTGCCGAATTTCACATACATTCATCGTTAATCGGTCGACCTAAACTTCTCACATAATCCCATTGTTGTGAAAATGCGAGGGTGATGCAATTTTTTTACCAGCACTATAATATTAACTCGATCTGGTCACTTAACTGTTTTACTGGTAAGGCTGTGTCATTTCAGGAGAATGAAGAAACAAAAAAAAATGGTCAACAATGAACGCTACCTACTGGAGTTTAGAGTTAATCCACTGGAGTTAGGGTTAAAATTTCAACTATCAAAATATTACCAAACAGGTAATAGCTTCGTTCAAATGTAGAAGAGTAGAAGCAATTTTCACCCGTCATACCATGATGGGCGGCTTTCTAGTAAAAAATAGTTTCAATTAAATAATTTTCAATTTAACTTATTAAATATCTACTTATATTTTAAATGTAATTTTTTTTCCATGATACAGAACCAAAATCAGTTTATTGATGTAAAGATTTGACTTGAAAAGCACGAACTGATAGAAGGTTATTAAACAAAAAGAGCGGAAAGATTGTAAAATGATATTGTCACTATTAGAAGGTGAGATGAATCGCATTTTCGTACGCTTTTGTGCACCATGTTTTTATTTTTTTCCATTTCCCTGATCCCTCATTTTCCCTTTTGTGAAAGTTAGTTTCAAATGTAATTTTGAATGCATTTGTCCTATGAATAATTTGTTCTAACCATCAATTGCAGGAATACTTTATGATTTCTTTTTTTATTTGTCCCAAATGTACTAAATTTTGACAAAACTCTTTCTTGTTAGCATAACAAATGGTAATTTGTTATCACCAGCATAGGTTTATTGTCCTGTCTCGCTATTTGGCTTTACAAGTATACTTGGTAAGATAATATTTAGAAATATATATAGTGCCTTGAAAATTTGCATAGAGGTAAAGCATAATCAATTGAAACATATTTTCAGGTATTTACATAATTATAATTGTAAAGAATTTTAAAAAGAAAGCAAAAACGAGTATAAGAGAAACTAACAAGATCAAATTTATTCAAGTTAATTGTAAATTTCAAACCAAAGGGCTAATAAAAAGCAAAGACAAACCTTTTCTGCTCAAGAGAAAATAATGTTAATATTGGAAAAGTAATATTGGAGAAATTTCAAATACCGGTACTAATACCGTTATTCCGGTATCACGTTTTAAAAATACCGAATACCGGGATTGAATTTTTGGTCCGGTATTGCAATCTCTATTTGAGGAAGTTGGGAGGCTTTTACACTTTCTTTGTCACAATCCTCCGTAAGCAAAAAATAAATAAATAAATAAATAATAAAGCGGTGTTTAAACTTGTGACTTGAGCCGCGCAAAAGTAATGGCACAACATTTGTCCTAACATGGTTTGTACAGTGATGGGATCGTATCTCACTGAGGTAATTTCATTTGAGTAATGTTGGGGAACACCATCTTACTTTAAAATCAAGTATAAGGAACTACTTCTGCTAACAGCTCCAACTTCGAATAACTGTTTCTGGTGATGATTTCTTCTTCAGTCAAATGTTTGCTGCTTCAAAAAAAAATGTCTGTACTTGTAGTTTTATGCAATATTTGCATTTGTTTAATGACTCCATGTTAATTTTTTGATCCTCAGCTTTTGTCTTATCGATTTTAAATGTTACATAGATTTTCTAGTCGATTTTTAAGAGTGTAACAAAATTTGATCCTTTTGACAGTTAAGAAGACTTTCATTCAAATGAAATATAAAATTAAGAATAAGAATAAAATTTGCACAAATTTCTGTACCCAAATACGAGTTTCTCGTGCAGGAGTACAAGGTACACCTGATTTGACTCCAATAACTATGCGCAGGTGTTTAAAAAAGTGTTTAATGTTTAAAGAAAAATATTAAAAAGTTGAAGGAAAATCTTGAGATAGACCGTTAAAACTCATGCTCAAAAATTTCCTTTTTAATTGTAATTATATTTTTAGTAATACTTCAACGTACAAATAAGTATATAACACATGTAAGTTTAATGCAAAATAAAGAGGTCTTTGATAGAGTTACTTAGAACGTTATTAAGTAGATCTTTTGGAATGTTATTCAACTTGAATAATTCGTAACGATTTGGACACGAAACGTATTTTGGTGCTTAAATTTATCAAATCTAAGTTACAGTAATTTCAACTTCAAAGGAAAGGTTTACAATATTAAAAAACACTATGGGAAGCTCAACATTTTCTAAATTTTGATTTAGATTTCAATTTAATTCAAATCGAAATTCTTATAACACGATTTAAAATTAACTACTTAGAAACTTAAAATATACTCGCTTCATTTTTCTTAACTAGAAAAAATTAAACTGTTTGAGTTTTATGTAGCAAAGAAAGATACAACTGTTTTACAGAGACCAAATAATCTGTTGATATTTCATTCCGTTAAAATGCTCATCAAAATGGAATTTTGGAATCATTCAAGTTGGATATTCCAACATTAGCTAAAGGAAAGGGTTGGGAACTTCTTTGGAATATTGGATCGGTTCTTCCGGAACTTCACGCTGCCATTTTTCGGCTTTTAATGAAATGACACGATTGACTAAATACCCTTCTATTTAAAAGAAGACTAAAGACTTGCTGATTCTGAACTCTCAATGAAGAGTTGTCATTTAGACACGTGCGTTTCATTTAATGATTTTAATTCTAGTGTCCAAAAGAAATGGAAAGCCAGAAGGCAAATAGGTGTTAATGCTTGGCATTTGTGTAAATAAATAATTGAATTAGTTTTGTGATTGGCACAGTTATTTTTATTCAAAAGTTTAAAACTAAAGTTTATGAAATTTATTTTGCTTGCTTGCGACGGCTGAGGTAGGTTTTAAGAAATAACTTTTTTATTTATTTATTAAATATTTTCCCCGGATAGAAAACATAATGTTTATTTGAAGCCGTTCAGGGAAAATCTAATACGCATAATTTTGTTATTTTTAACTGTCCACTAATATTTTTGTAGAGTTACCTATTGCATTGATCAGCAGAAAACTGAAGAAAAACTGCCAAAGTATTATAGTTATCCAAATATAAGAAATAATGATTATTGGCATTTTAAATCTTATACATCTTAATATAGCAGCAATGTTGTAGTTTTGTAGTGGAAAATAAAAGCACGAACCGACATTTGCTCAAAATTCTGTCAAGCTAATGTTGAATATTAGAAACAATTTAACACTGAACATATACACACGAAGAAGAAAACAGCTTCTGCCTACGACTTGTTGTTCACTTTCCACTAATTACGATCATAATTTTAACTTTTTTTTTTTTTTACAATCGCAGCTCTGTTTTTGAAGTAAATAAAATTTTTAACAGTGCATAAATGATATGTTTTATAGCAACGAAATTGAGAAAAGAGTGATTGAGAAATATGAGGACTCATCTTCTGCGGAAGAGGAAGCAGCGACTGAAGAGGAAGAGTATACTGACGAGGTAGAATAGATGACGAAAATGAGACACATTCAGGGAGAGAAATGTAGATTGTGTTAGAAAAATCACGTATTAGTAAGTTCATCAAATGAGGCAGTGAGAAACAAAGGGATGTAAGTACCAAAATGAAAAATTTGGAGATAACCAGTTCAAATGGTAGATGAACCTCTCCTCTGTTTTGGGGCAAGTGATAGTACTAGTAGCTCTGATAGGTGCTGCTATACAACATGATTTAGAAAACTTATCGATGAAAGCCTACTGAGGACCGGAACTTCAAACGCGTTTTACTCAAAACTTGAAAATGTCCACTTAAATCCCTTTGCTTCTCACTGCCTCAAATGTCATTAATTTTTAAAATTGCAATAATTTATAAGATGCTTTTAAGAAAAAAATCATTTATAGTTCCATTTTACATTTAATTTTTAAACTTCAACTTTTCTTTTTCTTTAAAAACTATTTAAACTGTTAAACAGTTTTTCAAGCTATCCAGCGACATTATTACTGCACCTGCAACATTGCATAATATTTGAAGATACTTTTAAATTTAGTTGTTTTAACTTATAGTTATTTTCATAACATCGATATATTACATTCAATGCTTAACGACTGTTCAAAACATAGTTTTCCTTTTAGATATTTTAACTGGATTATTTCGCAATTAACTAGCTTTTCAAATCTGAAAAAGGTCCAGTTTGTAGTATGTTTTGCATTCGAAAGTAAATTTTTGTTTAAAATAAGCTCTGAATTTGATTAAATGTCTGAGTTGATGCAAATTATTTTTCATATTTTATTTGTAACCTTCATACATTTTTATTTTTAGGTGATGTCTGAATAAATCTCAAGTCAAAACAAGAATGTCGGAAAAAAATGTTAAAGCAAAAATTAGAGAAAAATTTCTTGCACCTTTTTTTTTTCTTTTTTTTTTTTCTTTTTGTTTTTTTGGAAAGCATTTCTTTTGTAAATCATTTCTTGTATCAGATTAAGTAATCAAACCTCTGTTACAAATTTGAATGATTTCAAATTTACTGTTTGTGTCAAAAATTAAGCAGTTAAAGCGTCAACGTGTTTTTTTTTTTTTTTTTGCTCTTTTTACACCAAAACACACCTACAAAATATCCACAATATGTTAGATTTATAAATAAATAAATACCTTTGTGCCGAGAAGTAGTAAGAAATAAACAATGTTTTGTAGCACAAATATATACATTACTGAATACACGTGTATCGGGATTTCCAGGAACCATTTTTCAATGCAAAATTGTGAGCTTTTGGATGTAAAGACATCCGGGAAAAAACAACGAAAATGAACAGCAGACAGCTTATATAGCAAAATAACAGTAAGCTGTATATTTGTGCTACAAAACGTTGGTTATTTCCTGTAACACTGTTCTCCAGTCGATGTTTCCTGTAACAAAATTACTTTAATTACTACATTATTAAAAATTATTTTTTAAAAAATTAGCTAACAGATTTTTGCATTAAAACTAGTTTGTGGCCTAAAAAGACATTTCCTAGCTAAGTAACTTATTTTGGCGTTGTATTCTGTTTTTAAAAGGAAACACACGAAGTTATCAACAATAAGCAAATTGTCAGCAAGTTAAAACTTGCTTTTTTATAATTTTCGTAAAGAACACGAATTAATGTGTTTAAATTACATTTTAGGCAGTGAGAAGCAAAAGGATGTAAGTGGACGTTTTCAAGTTTTGAGAAAAACGCGTTTAAAGAAAATACCATTGGTAGACTTTCATTGAATTTTTTTTCTAAATCATGCTGTATAGCAACAACTACGAGGGCTACTAGTACCATCTCTTGCTCCAAGACAGAAGAGAGGTTCACCTACTATGTGTACTGGTTATCTCCAAATTTTTTATTTTACCACTTACATCCCTTTTTTTCTCACTGCCTTATTTGATCTGTCACGTAACTCATAATAGCAGAGGTATCAGTGACTTACGAGAGGCAGTAGAACATGTAAATACTGCTAGGCTCTAAAGACAAAATTATTTAAAAAGAAAGCGAAATGTGGTTACGGCAGCGAAATATTTCTTTTTCGTATGCTTTCAGTTCAATGAACTAATCATGTTCATATTCCTTGTTTGCGGCACGCTACTCCATTTGACCAATTGAAGATGTTTTAGAAATCTCCATAATATATATTATAGTTACTAGACTTAATAAGGTCGCCATTTTTCCCCTCCCTTTTCCCAAAAAGGCTGTAACTCTCTGGAGCTCAGGAATGTCTTAGTGCTTCTTTTGATGGAGGACGTAAAACTATCAAAAAACTATGCTTGACATTATTTCTTCCTTTATTGGCCCTTTTTCGGGCACATTGTAAGATTAAATTCAGATTGTGAGATGATTTTGTAAAACTGAGGCCACCAAAAGTTAAAGCTTTCGATTTCTCACTGCACAGACAAGACGTTTACTTTTACTGACTTAAGTATCATCTTCGCATGCTAATGTTTTTATACCATGAATAAGATTTTTTTAAAATTAAATAAGCATTCCTACGGAGCAATATATTCTATGGAAGAGCAAAATGTGGTTTGGAAGGACGAAATATTTTTTGGGGGAGCAAAATATACTTTAGAAGAGAGATATAGGTATGCTTTAGAAGTGTAAAATTATATTTCCTTTTGTATCTTGAAAAAAAGGGGTAAACCAATCATGAGTTTGTGAAAAGCACCAGAAAAAAATCTTTGATTTTGGTTCCATGAGATCATTAAAATTCCAATATACCTTTGAATTGCGTTTCTCAGCTGTTTTATAAAACAAAAGTAAATAAATAAATAAATAAATAAAACAGAATATGAAGAACCAAATGCATAACGGAATTCAATATATGCGAGGAAATGTTTCTCTTTATTTTTAAAACTTGTTTCAGAAAACATATTTCATACGAAAGAAAAAGCACCAACAGTTAAAAAGGAAATGTAGAAAGGAATACAGTGAAATCCCTTTACAACGAATACCAATAGAACGAAATATCCGCTTCAATTAAATGAATTTTCAGTGCCCATTTAAGTTCCATTTCACTGTTTGATTTCATTACAAAAAATTCCATTACAACGAACAAAATTTCCGACCCCTTGAAGTTCGTTGTAATTGGATTTCACTGCATATAGAAATGTGTAAAAAACATCATAAAACATATAAAGCTATATATAGATGAAAATGCTTAGCACTGTTCTGTACTAGAGATCGATTTTAGAAATTTCTTAGCCTAATTCAAACCCAGTATGCTTATACTCAAAAATAGGAAAAATCAAATTTATCTAGAAAGCGTAATTTTAACTGTAATACGTAAAATATTTCATATTATTTTTAATTTAAGAAAATATATCAATTAATAAATACAAGTGGCATACAAATTTTTTGAACATACAACATTCATTGCGGAAGTGGTATTTATGTTTTACAGATTCTGTAAAAAATAATTTTCATCTGAAACAATATATTCGACATTACGACAAACTTTCTTTCAGAAGTAGTTTTAAATGCAAGTTTCATACCCTATTTTTGGGGAAAATTAGAAGAAAAAGAAGTGGATTAGAAAATAAAAGTTAATTAAGTCGGAAAATACTGTTATTTCACTGTTATTTACACTGTTATTTTACAGTTATTTACACTGTCGTCCACTATTATTTCTTAACAAATGAAGTTTTACTACTAAAACTGCAAGTCATTTTTAGAACTTTTACCAATGATTTAGGATATTTGATTGTAAATTATTTGTTTGTTTTTGTTGAGTGAAACGTCTATGCCAAATACGTATTATAAAGAGTGGCGTTGCTGTCGCCAGCACTGGAGTGAGGTGTGTGTGTGTAACATTAAAAGGAGTTGAGTTTCAATAAAGAGAAAGTAGAGTCTACAATGAGAAGTGTTTTTTTTTTTTTTTTTTTTTTTTGAGTAAGAGAAATTAATGAACTATGGAACTATCGACGGGCCTATTCACAAAGGTTGAAAAGCCAGAGAGCACTAAAAAAATTACTAAATAATTTTCTTTAAAAAAGCAGATATTTTATGATAAACTATTCTTTACAAAGCTTTTTAAAAAATGAAGCTATTTTTCACTTTATTTCACAGTTTATGCCAGCAATGTACGAAGTATAACGATTCGCAAAACTTGGACGACACTAAATGTATGAAAAACAAACATAGCTGAAAACCATCACTTTTCTCTGCACAGATTCTTGTATCTTTATTTTGCTTTCTTTATACTCAGAAAATACGAAATGCTCCCTACATATCTCTAATCGAAATTCAGAGTTTTGTTTTTATACCAGAAAAAGCGGCAAAAAACACACTGTATAGATATCAACTAATTCTTAGAGCTGTCGCGTATTCTCTTAGAAAAGAAATAAAGTGCATCAACTTGTATCATTCAACCACTTTTTTCACGTGAAAACTCAATTCCACTTCGTTTCGTACCTCTTGCGATACTCAGTCATAAAACCTTTGGTTTCTGGTTACGATCGGTTCCACAGTGAATCGTCTCCACATCACTACCAGTAAAAATTTTATGGGTGGAAACTTTCTCATTCACGCGGAAGAGCATCTAAAGGACAATATCTCAGAGATCCAGACCGAGGCTTATCGGAACAATGGAAATGACTACCAAGTGGTGTTTATGTGCAATCGATTTTTACCAGGTTCTTCTATTCCCTTGATTACTACGAGATGCTTCAACGCGTAAAAAAGAAAAGTTCATACGCGTCTGGAATGGAGCCAGAGAGAGAAATCATACTCGAGATTCAACAACATGAGTCAGGGTGTGATTTCAAGTTTTCTCATGAAAATGTTAAATCTTGTCGTTACTTCGGTTACTGTTTTGTTACAAAATGGAAGTATGTTTTAGGTGTATAAGGAATTGATAAACATTTTTCAAAAAGGATGAGATAGAGTAGACTGGCCAGTGAATAACCATTTAAACAAAATTTCCTTGCCGAAAATTTATAACTACGTTAAAAAAGTAGCATTTAACGAATAAAAGTAAAAGTATTTTAATTGATTTATAATTATTTTAAAAAAGGAGAACTTTCGTGGTTGATCTTAAGGGTTTTTATTGGGGGGGAGGGGGTTAAAGTGAAAAGGAAACAGCAATTCTCTAAACGAACGGTCAGTTCGTTTACTTGTGAAAGCCTCTGGACAAACTACTAAGGTGGATGCGACACAAAAAGCCATCCCCAAACATTCGATGCAACAACAAACATTTACAAACACTTGCTAACAAACAAACAACACACAGTTAATAACAAGCAAACATTTGCTTAACAAACATTTGCACACACAAACATTTACTAATATACAAACATTTGCTTAACAAACATTTACCTAATTGTTACTTCACAGTCATCTTAAAGCGTAACTGTTAATAAAGCATTATCAACAAGACGTTTTTTATTATCAGATGACAGTGTCGCAAAATTTATTGAAGAAGAGTGATGTCCAAACTAAGCTAGACCAAGGAGAGATGGTGGATGACCTTGAAGCAGATACATCATTAGTAAGGGATAGAATCAGCCAAAAGGCGCACATAGTAAGAGGCGCGTTCTAGCTGATCCTATCTATTACAAAGTAACAACAACTACTTATTACAAATGATACAAATAATGTTTCTGCTTCAAGGTCATCCGCCATCTCTCCATGCTAGTGCTCTTTACTAGTGGATGTTTGTCTGGAAGTTGATGGTTTTTGTGGAGACAGAATTGGAGTGGCAGCACTTTCAAGAGGAATCTCAGGAGTAACTACTTCAGTTAAATCAGATATAGCAAAGAAATGATCTTTAATAGCATTAGAGTTGAGTGAGAATTCCACACGCTTTAAAACCTAGTGTAGTATTTCCCATAAAGTTTTTGAGCTTCATTTTTTTTCGATATTTCTTTCTCTCTCTTTCTTTCTCTTTTTTTAAAAACTTTTTTCAATAGCTAGAATTAAGTTTTCTTCACTCCACTGCCCCCTGATTACCGTAAGCATCCTCACGTATCTTCTCGGCATTCTAAAAAAAAACAATAATAATAATAATAATAAACAAAACATCCCTTCATTTACTATTTTCGAAAGTTTGGCACCCATCCCAGTACATAAGCATTAACATATATTTGCAAAATGTAGTTGAAATAAGTTAATAACAAGGTGAATCAAACATTGAAAAAAGTTCTTACTTTAAGGTGTCTTTGTTTTACATTTAACACTTATTGAAACCACAACGACTGAAAAGTTTCACCGAAAAATGCTCGCACTAAAATTATCTTTTCGTCATACGCACGTCACAATCGAGCGCAGTCAAACAAGAACTGAAAGTTAAGAAGGAATTGTCTAAGCATATATATATAAAAACAGTGCAAAATATAGCCATCTCTTTCTTAATCACTGAATTTCCGAAAGTATGGCGTCTCACCTCATATGGCATCTCTCCCACTTTTACCCTATTGTTATTTCTACTTGAACTTGGAAATTATAAGCTGATCTTATGATTGCGGAGATGTAAGGGAGCATATCGAACTTTTTAAAAAATGCTGTAATTTTCAAGCGTAATGGATTTTAATTTTTAAAAGTCCTTTTTATATTTTATCTTGGGTAATATCATAAATATTTTATCAGCATTCCCCTATAAATATAAAATGCATAAAAGAAAATTAAAAAAAAAAAATTGCAGCAAAATGTCTCTTGTGCTCTATGAATGTCGCTCGTTTTATATTTATACTCGACAATATTTCTTCGACCGTGATGCAGTTTCGGACCACTCACCTTATTTTAATAATTACAAATACTAATTAGTTTATTTTCTTAATATGAGGCAATGAGATGCGAAGGGATGTAATTATGACGGTCGATGTGGTATCAATAAGTAAAAGTATACGTGTCAAGTGCCATTTGCAGTAGCACCTTTGACATGGCACGGTGAGCATCGTCTTGTGCTGCGGAGGACTATATTTCTGATGGTGGTTTTTTGATTTCAACTCAGACATGGAAACCAGCATTACGAATGTAACACAACAAATGATAACCCCACAACCCATGATAATACTCACCGCGCTATTCGATTCTTAGCATTGTTATTACCAGGGCTGTGGAGTCGGAGTCGGACTGATTTTGCGGTAAAGGAGTCAGAGTCGGGAGTCAAAGGTTTGAATTTTCAAGAGTTGGAGTCGGTCATTTTCCACCCTAAAGTCTGTAACTCCGCCAATGCTTGCGGAGTCGGAGTAGGAGTCAGAGTTGGACTGATTTTGGGGGTAAAGGAGTCGGAGTAGGATTTTAAAGTTCTAAAATTTTCGGAGTCAGAGTCAAAGCCGGAGTCGATCATTTTCTCTCCGACTCTGCAGCCCTGGTTAAAACATTGAAATTTTGTTTCCGATTACCCAAACTGATCCTACAGGATGAAATTAATGTACGGAATCCGTAGAAAATGAGAAAATACAATGAAGGAATAATTCGAACTACATGTATAGTTCTATTAAACATTTTTATACAATAAAAACTGTAGACTTAATCACATTATAAAATCACTCATTTGTAAAAAAAATAATAAAAATATTTTGCATACTAGCATGCAATCATTACTTATACATCAAAATCGAAGTAGTTAAATCGAAGTCATAAATTGAAATCATAAATCGTCACGAAGTCATAAATCGAAGTCAATGACAATAACAATTGTTTTTTTCATTTTTGTTTGAAAGAATTGTTTTGAATTTTTTTATTTAAAGTGATATGCAAAGGCGCAATTTAAAACTTTGAGACATATAAAAAGTCACAACGTGTGAGTCGTTATTGAACATACGAATAGTTTAATTCAAATAAAATATAAACTAAATATTTAAATTTCATTTTTTCATAATTCTCATTTCTATTGTTACAACTTTTTCTTTTCTGACAAAATATTTGGAATTCTTGAGAAAAAAAAAACTTCATGTGTTATTGAAAAAGTTTTTTCAGAAGAGCACAGTTTTAACTATGCATGGATTTACTCCTAGGGGGCGCGCAATAGTAACACGTGACAAAGCACGGGAACCTTCTCTTTCTTTAAAAAGTCTTGCATTGTGCTATGAGAGGAACTTCCGGCGCGACTTTCAGAAGGGCTACTGGATTACTTTTTCATCTTCTTCTGTGCAAGTCACATGTTATTTAAAGGTAAATATTTCAATATGGATATTTTAGAAGTATGTTCTACATTTTGAATTTCGTGCACATTTTTTACCCAATCCTAAGAACGATTTTTATCCTAATATTGTTTAAACATTCTATATATTTTTACTTGCGATTTCTTGGTGCTGTTTTTAGAAAAATTAGAAATGAAATATTTAACCTTACTGTACAGATAGGAAAACACACGTACCAAGATATGAATTTAAAACGAAATTTGCAGCTAAATATCTTTAAATAGCACTATTGAAAGAAATAACTCTTAATCGTATAATTATTATACGTATTTTTTTATGACACAAAAAGTATTATACGTCATTTAAAGTATCACTCGACAAACTTAATAGACTCAAGCAAAATATTTTTTTATAGTTTTTAAATTTAACTTTCTTCGTAAGAACTTTTCACATACTAAGCAGTTTATGCTCGAGAATTTTTTCCCCCCTGAATAAAAATGATTTCACATAGCAAGCAAGGAACTTTTAAGACGACTGTAAGTAAGAAAAAAAAACAACGAAATAAGAACTTTGACACGGAAATAGCAATTTTCAATGAAAATTCTGTCTTAATTTTTTAATTCTTCCCAGAAAGTTATACTTACTTCGTTACCCTTAGCCGAAAATTTGTGTGTACTAATTACCTTGGTTTTATCCTAATTTTTGAATAGACTTTAGCCTAAAATTTGTGGTTTATTACTTTAGTTTTATTTGACCTATTATTCAATATGTTGCACGTTTTCATTCGTGTCTATACATTATTGCAGTTAAAGTTTATTTGCATGATTTTTTAAGATTCCTTCTTTCCAGATCTTCTGTGTTCAAAGTAAGTTACGTGAACTCAAAATAAAATTTACTATTTTCAATTTCAAGTTAGCTTTAAAAATCATACCGGAAATCGATGAATGAACTTTTATTATTTTGAGAGAAAAAGTTTCATCTTCCGTAACCATATTTCGCAAAGTTTAGATATCAGTTAGTATAGTCGCAAAGTTTTGTCTGACGATTCGGCAAAATTATCATCACTTGGTTTTATTGATTATGTTTAAAGAAACAATTCCTTTTTATTTCGTAAGTTTTTGGTCTTTTTCTACGTGAGACTTTTATATGCGGTCCTTATCCACCGCATAAATTTATTTTTTAATCAACATCATTTTATAGCTACTCGTGAAGTTTCGAACGATTTTTCTTCATATTTTCTTTATTCCCTATCCACAGGCGTAAAAACAAGTTTTTAAGCACACCTTTTATTGTGCGTGTATTTTTAAAAAACCGTCTTGCATGCTCTTCCCCTGTAGTACAGAGGTATAATGCAAATGCGGTTTTTTTTTTTTTTTTTTTTTTTTTTTTGACACAAACGATACGCTTGTAAAGAAAACCGTTTTACAGAAAAACTCGGTGCTGTACTAAAAGAATACTAGTAATTTGCTTGTGGTTCTGCTTTAGTACCAGCTTGAGGGCGGTAACTTGCATTTATTACCATAGTAAAAGTTAAGCATGTTTTTTTACAATGTAAAGAAAGAAAAAAAACTATGCTTGAAAATTTCCAGGTATATATATTCTTTTCTACTCAAATTTTGTTCAGCGCAAAGCAATTTTGAATAATTAATTAATTTTAAATGTGTCACATTTTTGTCATGAAATTACTTTTAAGTTGCATTTTAATGCAACTTAAAGAGGCAGTGGACGTTAAATATAAATTAAATATTTTCCCATGAAGATATATTTTCTGAGCGCATATATTTTTGGTACAAAAAATTCACCAAATATCCGTTAAGATATTTTTAACCAGCAACAAATTATCATCATATTTTTTTACGTTAACACTTTTTTTTAATAAAAACGCTCCTAGTGTTCATTTCTTTAAATATTTATTAATTAGTTTACAGTTTTATCACAAAAGTGAAATTTCGAAGAAAATAGGTATTAATTTAAGAGGTCTTTAAAAAATAAAATTTCAAGAAGTATTTTCATATCCTTACTCAAAAGTTGTTGCGAAATATTTTATACATGAATGACATTTTATTGAGAGTTATCAACATTCTGAAACTATAACTTCAACATTTGCATTAAGCATTTTAAGTGGCACAAAATTTTGAAATTTGTGTTTTGAGTAAAATGCACTTTTCTACTTTCTTTTAATACGTACGTTCATGTATGTTTATATTTAACGTTAATGGAATTAGTAGACATTAAAACGTTTTCATTATTTCTAAGGAAGTAATAATACTTTAAAGTTCATTCGATAGAAACATACTAAAGCGAAAGCATTTTAATCATAAGTAATGTTTTTTTCAATTTATGTATTTTTTAGTACTTCCTTCAGAGTTTGAAAAAAAAAACGAAGTTTCGTTGTTCGCAGAAGCTTACTGCCAAAGTTTGAAAACGGATTTATTTTTTGTTTTAGTTTAAAAACCAAAAAGTGGCGGGCGCTGTTAAATAACCAATCTTATAAAAGGAAACGAAATTAAATATAATTAGGGAGCAAGATTAGCTCTAAAATAAAATACAAAATTTTAGAAGTAAAAAATTAAATTAAAAAGAAAGTAAAGATGCCTCGGGGTTTGTTTTTTTTTCTTTTTTTTTCGAGAGGAAATAAAATACATTTCAGCAATAAAATTTTATTCCATGCCTCTTTTTGGTTAATGTTTATTATTTTCATCTGAAATCCTGCATCAGGGGGTCTTTGTTCAGAGGTGAAAATCGTAGATTTAAATTTGCCAAAAAAAAAAACCCTTGTATTATGTTCTAAGGCTCTCAAACCTTGAGTAAACATTATCTAATAGAAAAAATAATCCATGCTTTTGAAGAACACTAAAAAAGTTTTTAATTTATCCCGAATTATCAAATTTATGTAAAAAGGAAACTTTAAATGTTGATAAACAAAAAACAACTTCGAATTTAAAAAAAAAATGCTTCATGGAGCACTTTCTTGCGACAAGCTATTTTGTGTCACGTTTCGTGAGCAACAGTCGAACGGTCTTTCCCTAAGAGAAACATTAATACACATAGTGATATATATAAACATGCATACTTATTGCTTTATTTCAAATCAAGGAAAAAATGCATATCATGCTGCAATTTTAATGCTCTCAGAATTTTTTTTTTTTTTTAATTCTCTTTTTGTTATTTTTTGTTCGTGTTAACAATATCTGTCCCTTTAAGAAGAGACTTTCAGAGTTTTAATTGTTGAACAAGAAATACATACTTAAAATGCTACTTATCTGCATATCACCATTTTAATAAACTTAGTACAACCCTAATAAAAGTAGGATTATAAAGGTAATTTCAAAAATGTTTTTTTTCTTTTTTAGAACTTAAAGAAATATTTATTTTTAGTAACGTTTACTCCATTTTAAATATATATTATACAATTCGATTCTGTGGTTAAGAGAAGATTTTTTTTTTCATATTCTTTTTCTTTTATTTATTGTGTAACGCAAAAAAGGAAAAAAAAATGCAGTTTTAATTAAAATATTAATATGATCGCCATTTTCGTCATAACTCTTCACTAATATATTGCTTAGTCATGAGTAGTTCCCTCAGAAATCTTTAAAATTCTTCATTTTCATGAATGTTAACTTACATAACCCTTTGAGGATCATAAGCTTTACGGTAGAATTCGGAATAAGCTTTGCAGTAGCGTACAGAAATTTGCGATGTTTTCACGAAGAGCAGTATACTTTTTTAACATTTGTGTCTTTTTTCTAAATTTAAGATTCTGATGTTTCACTAATATTTGAAACATAATTTATTTGTATTTAATGAAAGATAAACTTTGAATTTAGGGGTAACATATGTCACATGGTCCTTATAAAGAAAACGTATGTTTTCCATAGTGCAAAGTTATGTAGAAATGGGAAACTTTCCTATACTACAAGAACAGGCAATCGAAAACTGAAATCTTTGAACTTTCATCCCCCGGAAGATATATTAACCTACCCAGTTACGAGTTCATCACTTTGACTGCAACAATTTGATTGGCAAAGGGTTTTGATGGTACGTATTACGGTTTTCGTTTTTGGATGATAGCATTTTGATGAATGGATGCTGATAAATTTGTTTTGTCAAATACCTTTTTCAGTTTTTACAGTTGAAAATATAATATAAATAATTTCACACTGATGTATCTTTTCCTTTTTTAGAATGGCTGAGAAGTTTGCATTAACAATACCACTACAGAATTGGCCACAATAGAGATTCATCGTAATTACTGAATAAAAATAAAATAGAGAATATCATAGTTGAATTTAAATGGTTGAATTATTATAATGACATTCTTTAATTACGGTTCTGAAGTACATTCACACCTAAATAGGTTATTAATTAGAAATGTTCGTGAAACTTTTAATGATTTTTTTAGCAAATTAAAATAGGTCAATTATGAAAAACTATTTATATTATCCCGAAAGATATCCCTACATAGTATTCTCAATAATACACGAAGTTTTGAATTTTTTTAACTGTCAACTGACACATGCAGAAATACAACAAGATATTTATTTACATCAAAATGTTTATCTTATATTCTTGCGTATTTCTAGCTAGCTCACCACGTAAAATACAGTATAATACAAACAATAAAAAGTAAATTAGTAAAAAGTTGGAAACTCATACTTCAAAATTCTTACACATAATATTTGACTGTCTTTTTCGCATTAACATAAAGTAATATGAAATAATGTTAACCAATATAGCTTAAATTAAGATTTAAATGGAAAAAAAGAGGTGTGCTTGAAAATTCAACGGAACTAATAACTTCCATTCGCATGAGAAAAGATTAGTTTTGGAATTTATTTCGTCAATGTTTCGCAGAAAGAGAAGATTGCTTTTGAAGCTGATAGTTGCCATTTGTTGTGCTGTCTTTTGCATTGGCTTGATGCTCAAAGCTACCATCACATCTTTAGAATTGCAAAGGTTTATACGAACATCTGATGGAGCTGAGAAAGGGGATGCGCTGTCTGTGTTTTCAGAAATGGAGAAAACTCGACATTCAACAGTAAGTGTGAACTGATTTGTGTTATTTATCCCATCTTTTTTACATTTTGTAAAATTAGTGTTTATTACATTGCGTAAAAAAATTCCGAAACGTGACAGATTATTTTCGTAGAACGTTTCGTGATTTCACAGGTTTCACTAATTTCCTGTGAAAATTTAGTAATCTTTGTCAAAAATGCTGCTGAAGTACTAAGAGGTATACGAATGCAGACTTCTCACGGTTGTGAAAATATTTTTTGCAGTCGGAACATTATTATTAAGTGACTCCAGCTCAATTACGGCCCGTACAGAGTGACTAAGCTCTCAATCAGAGCAAATAAGTCTCTGGACTCTGCAGTTTTGCAAGAATTGCTGGCAAGAAAGAAGCTTGGTACTTACTTGCAATTCTGCTTTAGCTTTGACCACGGTTGCAATGATGCTTTGGAAGCTTTTTTGGTAATTCAAGAAAGCGCCAATATGTTACTTAATACCTCCTTAAGTTTTCTCTGAACGTTCCAGAAACATGACTGGCTTTAACCGGGGAAATTTCTGTAGAAAGATTCAAGGATAATTTCAGGAAGGTTACTGACGTGTAGCGGAAAATGTTCCTGTGTTTCACAAGCTACGTTACTGGCAGAAATCGGGCACATTAGCTACACACCATTTTTCAGGAATATTTCAGAATTGTTCTTACAGTGTGAGATACGAAGTAAGTTAAAATGTGAAAGTGAGAGTTATGTTATTATTTAACCTTTTGCGCGACCAATTTAGTTTATACAGAGATAACTTGAGGCCAAAAACGGAGAAAGTTTTCTGTAATGGTAGTTTTTAAAATTTGCTTTTGAAACAAAAATGAGACAGCAAGCGAATATCATTAATTGAAGCACATGAAGGTACAACATATATGCTATTTATGCAATGCGGAATAATCCCATGAGTCTCACCGATTATTCATTTAAAAAAAAAATCCCGATTATCGGTCGTGGTTAATGAGTGTACAGTATTTCAAAACGTATGGTACGAAATTACTGTCACACTCAAAATGTACATTTTACTGAAAATGTCATGAGTTAAATCTAATTTGTATTTATTTTAAAGATAGCATTCTTCAGAAACCAAACTGTAAGAACACACTAAACAAGAATAATTGAGGAGGCATTACAAACATATCTTCATTTTCTCAAAGTACTGTATTCCTTAATATTAAAGAAGTACTGAATGCAATACCAAACTTAAATATTAAAAATCATAATTTTCTCAAACTATTTGTACAAATATAGATTCAGCATTTATGGTAAATGCACCAGTAGTGGCCACTGCTTCAGTAGTGACCACTTTAAGGTTTATATTTTAAAAATAAGGATTCTAGGGGTCCCAGTGGATTCAAACTTGCAGGAGGTAGACCTCAGGCTATAGTGTAGTGGGCAGTTTAAGGAGGAGTAGGTAGAGCATCATGGAAAATTGTTATCAACTGTTTAATACGGTCGCCTGGATTGTCGATGTTTTTTCAGCTGTCTTCTAACGCTTCTCCGTAACGAGGTATATAAACATTGTGTCGTATTATGAATAGAACAATGCTCAAAAATAATATTTTTAGAGATGTAACCATGTTATGAAATGTGAAAGATCATGTTTGGAGCGTTTTCAACTTGAAATAGTTGCTTTTTTGGCTGACAGTTTATCTGGCCACTACTGGTACCAAAAAAGTTGGGAAATTCAAAAGTGGCCACCGAGTGGCCACTACTGAATCAGGAAGGTTTTTCATAAATCAACTCAATTTTCCTTTTAATATGTTGTAATCTCTTTACATAAAAACCTGCTTCATTTCTGACATAATATTATTGTGTGATCTAGTAGTGGCCACCAGGTGGCCCCTTCTATACAGCAATATGGCCACTACTGATTCATATACATTATATAATGGCTACTGATGGATCAAATTTGAGGTTTGAAAAAAATTGAACAAATGGACATTCTGGTATTTTCAAAAAATGGCACGATTAAGGAAGAGAAGGGCTATAATATGCTCATTGAGTTTCAAACATGGTAATTGATAGTGTAGGCCCACAGTTTAAAAAAGTCACAAAAATATGCTTCACTGTGGCGCCTACTAGTGCGTTTACCTGTTCTATGGACAGGCCCGGATTACTCAACAGGCCATCCCCTAGGCCCATACGCCCTGGCCTAGGGGCGCATATCACGGGGAGGGGGGAATTATTAAATAGCTTGTTGTAAAAAAAAATGGAATTTGACGCGCAGTACAAAAAGAGGAGAAACATTCTACTAGAACCGAGAGAGAGATTGCAACCTGCTTGCTGAGCAGGCAAAAAAAATGAAGGGGGAAGTACATAATGCTTAATCGAAGTTATCCCTTTTCTGAGCAAAGCAGATAATTTTTAATTTCTTAGATTTAAGCAATTATTTCTTGAAAATACAGATTTTTTTAAAGGTGTTAATCACTTATTAGAAGTAAGTCACACACAGTAAAATTAGAAAAAGCCATGATATATAAAATTTCCAGTTATAACACTTGTTTATTGTCCAATTTTTATCTTTGTTAGTCTAAATCATGTCAGTAAGTATGTGGTTTACAATTTATAATCTATTGATTCATATTTATTTATCACTGCTAATAGTCAGGGACGCCCGAAATTCAAATTTTTGGGAAGGGGGAAATTATTAGCTTACCGGATAAAAATTCAAAGCTTCCCGAATAAAAAATAGGAGCATGGTACTACTAGCAGTTTTCTAAATTATCTGTGACTAGCAATAATTTAATAGCTACTAAAATTATGTTTACAATAAATAGCATAAATAATCAGAAAAAAATAAAATATTAAAGTACTTAAAAAATAATTTACCAGACAATACCAGATATTTACCGCTTTAAGTTTTATGATAGGTTACAAATGTTGTAAAATTTTCGAAGTTGTGAAATATGTAACATTTACGGACTTTTTAAACTTTTACCTTCGAAAATTCCCTGATTTCTATATTTTATCGATGTACAAAACGTTAATTCTTAATTAATTCTTCAGCCCAAATTTATTTTCTAAAATCTTCATTAACTTAAGTCATAGCTGAGAATTAATGATAATTTTTATGAGTCTCTTGAATCAACACGGATGATTTAAAATTTTTGCATTGAATGCGATCGGCAAAATTAGAAGTCTAAAAGTCCTCAACTACACAATAAGACATATAAGGAGGGTTAAAAATAATTCTAAATACATAATTATAAATGTCCAAAAGGTAAAATCACAAGGAAAAGAAAAATGAGCGAGTATTAAAGAAGCGGATGCAATCGGATTTAGAAATGTGTGAAAAATTGGGATTAACCCGGGAGAACTCGCGGTACTTTTTGTCACACGAAAGCTCGCGGGGGGCTCCGTAGGCCCGGAGTGGTTATTTCAGTAAAATGAGTTTGCAAAATAGAAAAAAAATGTGTTTTCAACACTGAATTATAAATAGATAAACAGCAGCTAAAATATGTTTTAAAAAGTAAGGTTTAAGAAAGTTTTATGATACATGAATCTAAATCTTCTTCTAAGCATGACTGATGATCGCTATACTGTGTTCTGTGTCAACTTCTTCTTCATCATCTTCATTAAGGGAGTTCTCATCAGTTGAAACTTCAACTAACAAGGTCTGCAACCGCTTCATTTCATCTTTGTAGCTTAAATAGCGGTGCATTTCACAACCTCTTCCTTTACATTCACAATCTGAAATGAAAAGCGTGAGCGCTCGCTCCGGGCCTCTGAGGCCCGAACCGGAATTTTCTGGGGAAAAGGGGGAATGTACATTCCCAAAAAACATGTGGTAAGTATTTAGGTCACTTTGAACGCAGCTACTGTGGACCTCATTAATTTCCGTTGAAGGGGTGATTTTTGGCAGTGTAGTTTTGTAATGACCGGGCCTGAGAGGCCCGATGCGAGTTCTCCCGGGTTAACACGTAATAGCGTAAAAAATGGCCAAGGTGCGCAAGTTTAAGTTAATGTGCAGAATTCGATAAATATGCATGTTCTTGAACTCAAAATTCATGACCAATTGTCAATTTCCATGCCTTTTGAGCACTTTTTGCCGAAAATCATGACTTTCCATCACCATTTTTGATCATAGCCGAAATCCATGACTTTCTAGGTGCATGGACACCCTGCCTTTAATAGTATTGAAAACTTATGCTAACAATTTCCTATATCCATTGATATACCTTGATAAGTTGTAGGAAACAAATTGTCCTAGAATTACATTGAATTGTGTACTTACTATTTTCTTATGAACTAGTGGTACCCGCACGGCTTTGCCCATAGTAGAAAAATTAAGAGGTCTTTTGATTCGCCTATGTATTTACAAATAATGTATGGTGACTTTCTCGCCAATTGGCTTGCCCATGTTACGGCTCCACGTTATGATAACTTGATAATTTACTCGTCCATCTTATAATTTTGCTCGGGAAAATGTCCTTAAAATTGAAATAGAAAACGAACAAAATCGAATTTTCGAAAAATCGCTTCGAGGTGCACACCCCCATGCTACAAACTAACTTTGTGCCAAATTTCATGCAAATCGGCCGAACGGTCTAGGCGCTATGTGCGTCAAAGACATCCAGACAGACAGAGATCCAGATATACAGACAGACTTTTAGCTTTTTTATTAGTAAAGATTTCGTAGTGATATTAATTATTCAGTTCATACTTACCAAAGTTCATACGTAGAATACTTATATAAGTACATTCATTTTCTTTTACTTTACTTTTTACATTAGCGTACAAAAAATACAAATACAAATTTTCTACTAAAAACTTTTTTATTTTATCCTAAGTACTTATGTACTTTGAAGAAAGAAATGTACAATAAAAATGTGATTAATATATTGGTACTTAATGTAACTATCATGATGAATCAATTTTATCCATCAGTTATTTGAATTTAAAGTGAGTTTTGTGAATTCTAAGGAAAGGATGTCTGCTGGCCACTGCTGACTCATGCATGTGGCCACTACTGAAAATATCAGATTTCGGAGTGGCCACTATTGGATCAAATTTGAAGTTTGGAAAAAATAGATAAAAATTGAAAAAATTTAAATTCTGGCATTTTTAGAAAATGGGACGATTTAGGAATAGTTGGGCTATAATACGTTCATTGAGCTAAAAAATTGGAATTAATATTGTAGACCCACAGTTTAAAAAAGACATAAAATGTGCTTAACTGTGGCCACTACTAGTGCATTACCTTAATCGAGTTCAAACATAATTAATACATGTGATTAAGAATTGAAATCAGGTTAGAAAGATGCTCAATAGTAGGGTTCAATTTCGGCAAAATGCGCAATAAGGGGGGGAAGCAAATTTCTTTTTTTTTTTCAGTAAAAGAAGAATAAATAAGCGAAATGGAAAATGAAAATGTACTGTGAGATTGTCCTGAGTCATTTTCAAATGATCGGGGGGAATGGGAATGGACTCCGAGTCAAAAGTGCCTTAAATAGGCTCATATAGATTGCGCTGGTAATCGAAAAAAGAATATCATTTATTTGAAGCGCAGGAAATTGATTTATGAAATGCAAAAACAGTTGTTTTCTAGTATTAATTTTGCAGTATCCTCATAATAGGAGGCATTTCGTGTAAACAACCTTTTCTCAATTTTTGGAAAAATTGCAGTTGATGACTAAAACTTTTGGTTTAAGCTTGTTCTCTCTAGATGATCCTAAGCCCAGAATCCTGAATTTCATTATTATTGTTTTAGTTTTTTGTTTGATAATCACGTTAGTTGTAGATGGCATAACAAAAGTTACACCATATTCGATGCTTTTACCCTATTTGTCTTGAATGAAACGCAGAACGCAGGTCATGAAACCCCATGTGATGAAAGAGACAAAACAAAACGGATACATTAAATTAATACTGCTGTTGATGCGATTAACCGTTTAATGATTGGTATAGTTTCAAATATTAGAGATACCTTTCAATAGTATGCGAATCAAGGTTGCATGGCTTTTTTTTTCTTACATTTTATAACTTAACATATTTTCTGGCCACTGCACGGGTGTCCAAATGAAAATTTTTACTTCAGCCAAAATAATCACATATTTTCCTCGTCATAAAATGCTGTTAAATCTCATGACAAATCTTGTCATTATTTCGAATATTAAAACACTTTATGAGAGAATTATTTATTTTTAAATCACACGGCACTTGGAGAAACATCCTTTTTTTTTTTCCTTTAAACTCAGGAATGCTTATAAACCATTATCTTTATGTTTCATCTTTAAAATGCTTATTGAAGTTTTTTTAGGGTACATTTATTTTTAAATTTTAACATATTTTCGAGATATCCTTGAAAATCAGTGCTTTATTCATTTTTTCAAATTTAAAATATTTTTTGGGTGAAACTATTGAAATGCTTTTGTCCATCAATGTGCTGAATTGGAAAATGATTTCTCTTCTCAGAGCATGATGAAATTTTACTCCATTATCTACTTAAGTGCATGAAAATAACATAATAAGGAAATGCAAACTTTTAAAGGAGGCATTTTAATTTTATTGAATTAGCTGTCTTAGGAAAGATCCTTCGTGTGTGTGTGTGTATGTGTGTGATCGTGAATTTGAAAAAAAAACTCTTTTGCTATCATCACTTTTGTAAAGCGTACAATTTTCAAACATGGATCTTCGGAAGAATTTGTGTTGAAAACGAAGCAGGTTTCCTAAAAGTATCCCTTGCAGGGCTGTCTGTTTTCTCGGAACACGTTTTTTTAATTCTTCTCATATTTCGTTTTCAAATAAATTTAATAAAATTAAAGGATTCAACATTTTTCTCCCTAAAACTTATTTAGAAGAAATGTGAAATAACTGCCACATTTTTACAAATAGGAACGCTGCTTGATTCAATAAATAATAATTCTGAAAACACAACCAACGCCCAAAGCTTGTTTTCTCGTGACAAGATTTTCGCATCTCTTGACAGCATTTCTCATTGCTAGAGCAGATGTCCCACACTGTTTGGCAATTCGTATTTAATTCATGAACACATATTAATAAATTTTCTAAAATGAAGTGCGTACCGCTATCGGACATAAGTTTGAATTCTGAACATGTGCCTAAGACTCACGCAATAAGAATTTGGTGATGGAAAACTGCTTTGATGCTGGACGATTAATACGGTAACGCCCAAAAAGTGTGCTTCAGAAAACGTGAACCGAATCCTATAAGGAAGTGAACAAATGTATTTCTAGAGATAGAAGTAGCATAAATTAATTGTTATATACTATATATTTTTTCACCTTTTTTGGATCTGCCAAATTTGCAACAGAATATATAGAAACAACCATTACTTTCAATTCTATAAAGATTATGCCTACCAATATTTGAAAAACTTAAATTACTTCAATCACACGTTATTTTCTTAACTGTAACAATAAATCTGAAACTCTTATCTATAAACTTATAATTTTTCCTAAGCATTTACGCTACACATCATATAACTTTAAATAATTAAATTATTTTTTTGGTTTTGAACTAGAGTGGTTTTTCGATGTAATCTTACAAAACACATGATACACAGCAGTTGTTAATTTAACTGTAAAGATATTAAATCTTTATTAGTTCTATAGCATTTGAAATAATGTTCTCTTTACTTTCAAAGCAAAACTCTTTTATTTGTATGTAATGGGGATTTTTTTTTTTTAAATCTTAGCCACCGCAATTTAAGAAAAGATGAAAGTATATTGAAAATAAAATAAAGTCACTACAGAGAGAAAAATGTTTTCAATTATTTACGAATAAAATGAGGCAGACAGTTGACACTAAATAGGTTTTTTTTTCCACCCCAACCTATAATGCGTTTTTTATTTAAATTTCTTTGAAATTATCATTAATCTTCTTAGACAAACAATTCTACACTTTCTTTAAAATTGCATTTTCGCTGTTTTGCTAACAATTTTCTTTAATTATTGAGTAAACTTTTCTTAAACTCTATCTTAAAGAAGTTTAGAAAGTGTTTTTGCCGAAGCCTTATTGATTTTGAATTAGTCAACTGAATTGGTGAATGCATACACACCCTCGCTTGAGCTGGACGTTAAAAGTAGTGTTTAAGTTTTTATCTGCCTTTCTGAACCCCGAATTTAAAGGGGAAAAAATATGCCAATATTTATTGCTAAAACTTGTCTTTTCAGGGAAGTCATTTGTCTTCATAAGTACTGAAAGAAATCCTTAACTTTTTTCGTTCAGTTTAGCTGTAGCACAATGCAAAAGATGTATAGATTTAAAAAACATCTCTGAAACCAATGATTTCAAAATCTTCCTTGGAAATTAGAAAGATAGAATGCTTATTTTGAGCTAAAAAAGTTGAAGAAATCGTTAAAAGATAATTACTTCAGATACATGCGTCTATGCAGCCATGTGGACGAATTAGGGTTCACTTATTACAGATTTATGTTCTTTAAGTAGCAATTATTGATTAATTATCAAATCAATTTTCCATGCTAGGCAACTTTCTGTCCTTTATCTTATTGCAGTGTTGATATTTTATCAAACAGCTAATTCAATTTCTTTTGAAATTAGATGGTTTATTAAAGTGTAGTGCCATAAGCTACAAAGCTAAGCTATATATTTTTTCTTTCATCAGTCCGTGTAACAATTCGACAAGTGAAAAATAAAAAAATATACAATGGTAGTCAAAATTATAAAGACAAAAGAAAAATCCCCAGATCTGGGCTGCATTTGGTCAGAAAGTAATGCAAATTTTATGACTAGAAACTAATGGTACAACAATTTTTTTAGTACTTTTATTGGAAATGCGTAGAAGTTTCGTATTCATACAATGAAGTTTGAATTTATACATCCTTGTTATTTGGACAAAATTATGAGAATTAGATTTGTGTGTTCTAAAAAGCAAAATTTGCTTTTTTTTTTTTTTATTCTGCACACTGCACTACATAAAAATATAAATGCTAAGTAAACGATTGCGGCCGTCACATTCTATTTTTATAGTCATGCCGTTAGGTACTAAACTTAAAGAATTTGAGAAAACGAACGTGGTTGCTTGAAAAACTTCACTATTTACTACGTCAAATAGCAACAAATCTGAATAGATAAAGATCGATCATTTAGAGCTTTCTCAAAAAGCCCGGCAAATAAGGACCACAAAAACGAACAGATAGGAAATCTTCTGTTTCTGTACGTGTGAAACACACGATAATGAGACGAGCTTGCTCCAAAAAACAAACATCAAGACATATTAGATGGGAATTCAAGCTACAATGCAGTTCTAGAACTGTTCAGCATGATAAAAAAAAAATTCATCACGTGAAACTAATGTCACCACCAACTCTAAAAATATTTGTAAAAGATCACGGGTTGAGCGTTGCCAAAAATGCGTTGTTATGGTTAAAAAGTGGGACACTGTCATCTTTTCTGGTGTGAAAAAGTTTAATTATGATGGACTAGATGGTTTTTTTCTACTTCTGGTACGCGATCTCTGTGAAGGAAAAAAAAATCTCAACGCGTACACTTGGAGGCGGCTCAGTAATGGTGTGTGGAAGTTTCGCTACGGAAGGAAACAGTACCAATGTTTTTTGTGCATGGCAGAATGAATTCTGAGAGTGATATTGATGTACATAGCAGTATTTGTTTGAAACAAAAACACCGTTAATCACTATTTTAAACAATTTGTTCCAGCAGGATAACGACTAATTGCATGTTTCTTAAATCTCAAATTCATTGTTTAATGCTTATTCCGTGAAATTACTGTACCGGCTCGACAAAAAGCTCGATCTAAGTTTAATGGCAACTTTGAGTCATTCTGGCACCCGAAGTATGAAAAATTGACATTCAATGTCGAAACAAGCAAGAACTTATTTTCTCCATCGAAAAAGCTAGGATAAAATTTTTCAAGAACATTTTTCAACTTCCATGGCATCAAGACTGATGAAAGTGATTAAAAAAGGTTTCAGGTTTTGTTGTGTCAAAACCTGAACCTATCTAATTGGTTCATTTCCATGACCGTATATTTTATCCACTTCCATTCACTGTACCTTGCATCATCCTTTTCTTTTCTTGTTGAACTACTGTTCTTCTACTATCGTATGACACATAAGGGACAGTCCACAAATGATGTCATTCTTTGAGGGGGAAGTTCATGAAATTGTGAGAGCTCGTGAGAAGAGGACGGAAAGAGTAATGAGAAGTGTGGCATCACACATTTTTTTAAAAATACGCTAATGAAAAACAGAGTGAATATGTGACAAGAGGCAGGTGAAGTGTGACACTTTCTGACACAGGGGGAAGAGGTCAAATTTGCTGAAAAAATTGTGACATTAATTATAGTCAGCCCCAAATGAAATATTAGATTTTGACTATATTATAACATGCATGAAATATTATTTAAGAGCTAAATCATATGTCTTCGTCTAGACACCACTGAAAAAATCCTGGTTCATCCCAAAGAATGAGTCAATTCCTCATGGACCTGGAGAGAAAGGAGAACCATTTTATCTACCACCAGGCCTAGAACTTGCTAAAGACCTTTACAAGACTAATGGTTATAACGCTCTTGTAAGCGATTTTATAGCATTGAATCGATCTCTCCCTGATATTAGACATCCAAGGTAAGCGACTTAGAAAGCTAGTGCAGTTAAACGATACTTGAGATATCTCATAACCTATGGTTATTTCTAAATATATTGAACACTAAATGAAAAGAAAAATCAGGAACTGCCAACCATGTTTCTAAAACAAGATAGTTTCTTAGACGCAAAATTATCATAAATTCCTCCCAAAATAAATCCCTTCAAAGAATGTATACATCCCATACATTTATAAGCGAGACTGCCATTTAAAAAAAAAATCTGTTTTTCTGCAGAACAGAAAGGTAAAAAAAAAATACTTTAGTGTTTTGAAACTGCTTGTTTTAAGTAGATATACAAGCATTTATAAAATATAAAAATAACAATTTTGACTCCTTTCAATAGACATGAATGTTTTAAATTTTTGAATTTTTCCATGTCGTTCAACAATAAAATACTATTGAAGAATATATTGAGAAGCAACTGCGGCTTTTACGTTATTGCATTAAAATTTGTTATCGTGAAGTATGGAAACTATTAAAATGGTTAACTCAAATATTTAAAATATGATCTATCGTCAGCATTAATGAAAGAGATATTGTCTTTCTTTTGCATCAGTAACGCTTTATATTTAGACTTTTAACATTTTATCCTTTTAGCGTTATGCTCTTCATCTTGTCTGTGGTCAGCGGAAATACACTACAGAAAAACCAAAGTAACTTTTTCAATATTCTATCAAAATTCATGAGGTCAGATGTACAGGGTTCTAGCGTTCGAAGGTTAACCTTTTGCCAATTAATACAACTCAAGTACATGTTTATCCCTTTATTTATTGATAATAGTAATAAAACATACGGGCTGCATTTTTATTGATGCACAGATTAATCACCTGATATACCACTTTTCATTCATTTCAGTTCTATTTTTAAATTAAGTCATAAAACTTTACGTTTGTGCAGACTGCAAGTATAGCTTTGCAATTCAATGACATTGCCTTTAAAAACCACTAAATTTATTACGTCGGATGTGTTATTATTTGACAGAGGAATGCAGCACATGAATATTGTAGTATTAGTAATTATAATAGTATATAGTAGTTATGGATACATAACAAAAAATGCCTTTCATATCCAACAAGATAGTTTTTTTTATTATTATTATTATTTATAATTTAGAAATAAAATACCTACTGCTTTGTTTCGTGTTCATTTTAATGCTTTAAGAGCACAGGTAATACCCTGTTATTAAGATTCCTTGACCAACTTTATTCCATTCAGTTTAAATCAATACGTCATTTTAAAAAAAATCGTAGAAAAATTAAAATTCTGCACTGTAGGGAGTTTAAAAGAATTAATTATTGCTGAATTTTAAGACATTCCATTACAAACAGCCAACATTGACATTACACTCAATACAGGAATATATGTTTCTTTAGCTTATATTAATAACTTTATACAGTTAGGAAAAAAGATAGCACACCATATAACAGAGTCGGAAACGACGCACAGAGCTCCAGCAAGAACATTTAAAAAAAAAAAAAAAAATCACACTTTTTACCTAGGAAAAGTTCTGTTCCAACTTCAGCAGTCTTCGCATCAAGTTTTTCTTCGTACTCTTATTATTCCAGGTATTGATGCTGTTCATTCGTTCATTTATTCTACTTGTATACAGTTACTGGTAGAGATTTGTACTCTTTAAGAAAATATGAATTATATAACAGTAGAACTGTTATACGTGCATTATGCTGTTAATGGGATGGGGGGGGGGGAGATTTATTGTAAAGTAAAATCGCATCAAAAACAACCCTGTTGTAAAAATTTCCCTACCAAGAAAACCTTTAACTTTTCCGCACAAAAAATCACACATTGTTTATCTTGTTTGGCGGGAAGCTTTTTGCTCACCAAGCAACCACTTCACTTTGAAAAGCTTCCCGCCAAACAAGATAAACAATTTAAAAGATCTATACATATTTCTGAGGAGTTGAAGGTGGGAGGAGGTTCTAATGGAAGTAGCTGTGATGAAAAAGGAGAAGAGGGAGGATGATAGTTAGGCAGATACTTGGCGGGCAAACTAGATATCATAACTTTTTATGGCTGAGTGTTTTTGGGTTTAGGATGCAGTTTTTTTTTTTTTTTTTTTTTTTTTTTTTTTTTTTTTTTTTTTGCGGAAAAGTTAAAGGTTTTCTTGGCGGGGAAATTTTTACAACAGGGTTGTTTTTGATGAGATATCACATCTTTTTGCATTGATATTATTATTTTGTCTGTATTTTTAGAATTGAGAACTTCAAGTCAGAAAATTTTCAATTGAAACAACGCTGTTTTGGGTTTTTAAGGAACAATAATGGCTAGCCTAATTTTACGTCAAGTTATTTTCTGACTATTAAGATTCTATGTTCATTTTGCGAGAATTGGGCGGTTTAAATTTTATTGCAATCCTTGTATCCTCTTTGTTGCAAAGAAAACTTCTTGGATAATAAAATACTATATTTTAAATTATATTGTTTTCGAGTATTTTACAACTTCGCAATAAATTCTATTACAGTTTCTTTATTTGACAGATTATTCAACATTTTCATGAAGGTTTCTTTAAATGTTTTACAGCTTGAGGGTTATTTTAATCTTGCTTTTCACTTTTTGTTTAATTACATTTTTTCTTAAATCGTGGATTATTTTACGTTTTATGGGATAATTTTAATTGTTTGGTGATTTATCTTTTTCTTGATAGAAGTCTTTGTCTTGTTTAATACCTAGTTTTGTTTAAAAGTTCATTTAAAAAACGAAATAACGCATGTTATCACCAAGCAAAAAAGAAAAAAAAACTAAGCCATTTAATATTTTAAATTTGAATGTGTCAGAAGTTCTATACAACTTTACTCGATGTCAAATCGCGGATATCCCAAATTTGCCATAGCGAATGGGCATGTTGCGCGCGGACTAAGCTCATTAAAAGTCTTGCTTAAATTAATTGCAAAAAATTTTTCAGCTAACAAATTACTGCAAAGCACGGATATCCACACACGTATTTCATATATTTTCAATTCATTATGTGTTGTTTGTGAAAAATCCATTAATTTAGAAAATAAGCAAACCAATAAAAAAGTTATTTTTCGCTTTCAATTAAAAAGTTATATGTGTCGTATTCATATGCGTACAGTTTCATATAATTTGTCACGCAAAATATTGTAATGGTTTAATCCCAGTTTCGCGCCGACATTTAAAATTTCCTCCCTCCATAAATGTATCAACACTGAAAAACAGAGGTAAGGAAATTTCGTATCGGCAAAACTTTGGGGGGGGGGGGGGGGGGGGAGGCAACATTCTAATATCATTCATTAATTTGTTTCTCTGCTTACGTGTAAACAAACAACATAGAATCTGAAAACAGAAAGCCCAATAAGCTAAGTCTGCGCGCATGCGCAGTCGCTGTGGCAAATTTGTGATATCCGCGATTTAACGTCTAGTTGCAACTAACTGTTGGATATGTTTTAGTCTTGATTGAATTTCATTTCCTATGACAACTTCGGAATAACTGTTAGATCTGTTCTAACCTTGCAATTGCAGTCCGAGATAAACAAACCCTATGAGCTGAGAGTAAGTACATTAGAATTTAGGGAAAATTATTGATTTTCAAACTTCAATTACTCCGGCCCATGATGTCCCTGGGGGTTGAATTTTTGTATAAGTACTCAATGGCCCCCCAAGAATATGTATACAAAAAATCATTACCGTAGCCCCCCGGGGGGCTGTGATAGAACCCCGGAAAGGTACAATTTGGGGGGTAAAAACGAGGGGGGAAGGGGAGGGGGTCAAATGGCACAAAAGACACATCAGTAGGGCACAAGGAATGTGTGTGCGAAATTTGAGCTTGATTACGTTTTTCGTCTGGACTGTAGCCCTGTCAAAGAAAGCGAAAACTTTTTTGAACAGCGATTTTATAACTTTAATACCTCCTCCCCTGATGGTCCAGGGGATTGTATTTTGGTTTACGGCGTCAGGGGCCACTAGAGATTGAGTGTGCCAAAAATCAACTCCGGGGGTCTTCATGGGGCTGAGATATAGAGGGGTGAAAAACCCAAAAAACCCCAACTTGTTCTGTCGTGTAATCTTGTTCTTGGTCGTTTTTATTTTCTTTCGTCTTTGGCGGTGGATTTGCTTCTGTTGGCTGCTGACGTTTGGTTTCTTGGCGGGACGGGACGCTTCCGCGTCCCATGATCTTTGATTGAAACGTGTTTTTTTTATCTAAACCAATTGTATTTTTTCTAACCTATTAAATGCCATTTAAAATGATTATACAATCTATCCACACTGATTGTACTAAAAATAAAACTCATTATTTACTTTTTCCTAGTTGTAGGTCAAAGAAATATTTATCTCACTTACCAAAAGTTAGCATAGTAATTCCATTTTACAATGAGCATTGGAGCACACTCTTGAGGACTGTTACCAGCATCATAAATAGATCACCGCAACAGTTGATTGAAGAAATCATTTTGGTTGATGACTTTAGCACAAAAGGCAAGTTGAAAGAAGTAACTTAATTTTCCTATTTCTCAGCGTGAAACAAATTATTTACGCCATTACCATTATAGGCCTTAATGTATGAGTAAAAATAATAGATGACAACCAATTTAAAGGGCTTGATTTGGATATTAAAAAAAATCGTTTTAAATGCCATTGGGAAGAACATTCGTTATGAGGAGAAAAGAAATAAGGAAAACGTGCCAAATAAGGTTCATGGCCAAATGCCTCGTTCATTTATGATTGAATTGGGTTCAACTTTTCCAGATTCATAAAACGAAGCGTAAAAAGTTTTAAAATATACATTTACAATTGAAAATTTAAGTTCCAACTATATTTGTTTGCAGTTTTAACAAAAAAAATTTAGGCTCATTAGAAACATGGACCCCAGTAAGGTCAATCTGGGCAAGGAATAACTCTCGTGGGACAAAAGACAAAATAAAAAGTACCATCAAACTCAAAAAAAGGGGGGGGGGAGAAAAAATCTTTCTCAACGTAAACACATATTAAACCTCATTTGATATACTCAAAAACACTATCGATCCAAAATTTCATGTTTACTTCAACAGAAAATAGAAAGATCAATCGTCCCATTCGAGGCACTGATAATTCGTTATTTTCTGTTTTTATGGTCACTCCTGCGCATAGTTGAGGTACATACGTGCAGCTTATGCAGCACAGGATCATATCCTCAACCGGATACTCGGGTGTCCTGATAAGGCGAATCATGTCCTTATTAGGCTAAAATCTTTTTTTCTAGGTTATCAAATCACAGAAGGAAAATGTTGGTTCACGACGACATTTTTCTTTTTGAATTCGTCAACTACATAAGTTAGGACTCAAAAACAATGGAAAACTTTTTATTAATAGTAAACTACGTTTAAACATGATGAAACAAAACTATAGGTCCAAAAATTTTCTGCGTAAGGACATCAGAGCAGGTAAGAAAAGTTCGCTATCATTTTAAACTGAATCACGCAGGCTTTGGCAGGAAACAGGTAGCAAAGATGCGTAAAATTACTGCAAAAACTAAACATCCTACATTCATTACATGTCACGTGACCATAATGGTCCCTATTCAACCATCTCTGATTTGGAGGACGTATTAGAAAGGGGCAGACATGCCTTTGAAGCTAACCTATGCAAATTTTCAGTTTCCAAGACATAAATCATAGATGATCTAGGATACCTCAGAAAGAAAAAGAAAGTGGCTCCAAAATGGCCTTCAATGGTGGAACCGCACTAAACATGACGATTCGTTTCACAAAGCTGATCCGCCATTTTGGAGCCCTTTTTTTTTTTATTGACTCGAGATCCTCAGCATTTGGATCTTGGAAGCTTAAAATTTTTATAGGTTAATTTCAAAGACATGTCTGAACCTCTATAAAATTTCGTTCAAATCGGAGATGGTTGGGTGAAGAAGATGAGGTCACTTGACACGGAATGACTCAGTTTTTGACGCAACTTTTTCTGTTTCCTGCCCAAAAATGTATAGTTTGTAAATATTATTAAGAGAAGAGTATGGGTACCCTATTTCTAATTTTACACTCCACAAATGAAACGTCGAGCGATAATCAGAATAGTGACGCATGGTACTAATTGGTTTACGCTTTAAACGAAAGAAGTGTACACTGTAAAAAAATTCCGAAACGTTACTGGGTATTTCCGTATCACGTTTCGGGATTTTAATGGTTTTTATCCACTTCCTGGAAAAATTAAGTTTTCTTGACAAAAAGTTTCCTGAACTGCTACAAGTCGCAAGAATGCAGACTTTTCACTGTTGTGAAAAATAATTTTAGCTCCCAGTTTAAAGATTAATTAAGCGTATTTATAAAGTGTATCGGCTTTACTTCAAGTACGACCCGTCCATGCTAATTAAACTCCCAAAGGGAGCGAAAAAGTGTGGACTGCATTGCTTTGCAAGATTTACAGGGCAAGTGAAATTCTCGGTACTTTCTTCCAATTCTGGCATAGCTTTGGCCATGTTTGCAATAATGCTCTTTTAACTTCCTTGATAAATCAGAATGATGTCAAGACATTATTTCCATAGACACGACTGGTTTAAACGGGAAGATTTCTGAATTTTTCAGGATAATATGAGGAAGGTTACTGAATTTTAGCGGAAAAACTTCCTGGAATTTGCAAGATATGTTACTGGCAGATATTGGGCACATCAGCTGCCCATTATTTTCCAGGAACGTTTCTGAATCGTTTTTACAGTGTATGAATTTAAAAAAAAGAAAGAAGGAAGTGTGATATTTCAATTTGAAATTTTGAGAGAAGCTTCCCTCGAGAAGAAGAATCGTCAATCCCTTCAGACGGAACTTTTTGGGGTGCTGCAGGAGTCTGTTTTGAGGATTATCTGGGCAAGTACTTGTCCCAGTAATAAAAATGACGTGTGTGGCACATAGCTTTTTTAATTTTATATTCATTAATATTCAAATTTATTAATTTCTTTATTCTAAGAAGAAATGGATGTAAATCACCTAACCCTTCGCAAAGAGAACAATCAACTGTTTGAATACGCGCATCTGAGATTTTCTAAGTGCACATTATTAATTATTAGGTAACTAGATGACTGCGTCTTACGTATAAATTAAAAGATTTTCTTTTCATTTTTTCAAAAACTGATTCATATTTCTTTCAGCTCAACTGAAAGAGCCTCTAAATCGTTATATGAGTGATCATCATACGAAAGTCAAAATCAAGAGGGCTACCAAAAGAGAAGGTTTGATAAGGGCTAGGTTACTAGGAGCCAAAGCTGCTACAGGAGAAGTTATACTCTTTCTCGATTCCCACACAGAAGCTAATGTAGATTGGTTACCCCCCTTGCTGGGTAAGTGAGTAAAATTTTCTGGTAATTTATGGAAGTTTTTTATCTTAATTTAATTTTGTCTACTGCAAAATAAACAAAATCACTTCGGTGGACGTCTTGGAAAAATACTGCAACCGTAATCGCTAAAACACGTGGGAATCAGAATCAGGTTTCTTCACTGAGCTGTTTCAAACAAAATAGTTCTGTTCCAATCGTATTGTTTCCTAAAATATTTCTAGGGAATGAACAATAGACACTAATCCCCCTACCTCCACAAAACCCTTCTTTCATTTTTTTAATATTTATTTATTACATTTATTCATTTATTTATCTTATTTAATTTAATTTCATTTATTTATTTTATTTATTCATTTATTGCATTTGTTTTCAGTCATACTTCTACAACACATAAAACTTTTCTTCACTTAATGGAAACTAGGCTGAAAACAGGTTGCATTTCATTGGAAAGGTATCTCAAAATACAAACACTAACGTCATAAACCATTAATTTATTGAAAAAAAAAAGTTTGAAACTGAACTAATTGCGCACCTTATATCTTAATGCAATATTTATTTCTTGAAACTGTTCAAGAATGTATCACGGTATAATATGAAAGTTAGGAGTAAAATAAGGGGTAGTCATTAATCTTACTAATGACTGACATTAGATGTTAGTTACGCAAGAATGCGAATGAGCATATTCTCCAAGAGCATGCAAATTAATCATTGAATGAAAGATAGATTTTTAAAGAATCTGCCTTGGTCTCATTGATTAATCTTTGATTACAAAGAAATTCGTATCGATGATTTTGTAATTAAGTTTGCTTCAAAATTCAAATTAGAAATATTTTAGTCTGAGTTAACCTAGACTTCCATAAAATGGGATAAGATCTCATTCTGAAATTGGATATCGATTACTGTGATTAATGATAGCTGTTTAACGGTGGAACTGATAAGGAATTAATTTTTCAAAAGTTTGATGAATAAAAGCGTTTGTATAAAAACTAGTTATTCTTCATAAATATGTTACAAAATTTCTAGCTTATCACCAGGATGTTGTTTGTACCTAAAAAAATGAGCAAAGAGTATAGTGAAAATAAAGAAATAAACAGTAATTAACCTCATTAGGTTCATATTGCACACACTCTTAGATACATTTATAAATAAGTTCACTAAAGAATTTTGAAAAATAAAACACGCACTACCTATTTAAAAGCAAGCCTATTATTAAAGTTGAATGAATACATTTGTGCTTGAAAAGTAAAAAAAAGAAATAACAACGTTTGATGGCACCAATTGCAGTTTAGCTTTTTCTTTTCTTTTGATCCACGGCAAGTGGAGATTTTCATATGGCCTATGAGAGCATCTCTTTACCATGATTAAGTTGCAGTAGAATAGGAGGGAAAAGGAATGGTAAATGAATGAGCCTCCAGGTATTTTGGATATCTAAGAAAACGAATTACAAGTTTCTTTTTTTTTTTCACCGACAAGTTGCAACTCCCTCCAAAATTCTCAAATTAAACAACGATTCACGGTTATTGAAGATGTCTTTTTTGTTTAAGCTTTGTGGGTCAATCTTCCTCCAATCGAATTCTTTCTTGCTCTTGTTATGTACCTGTGAGAAAGCTCTAGTTCATTGTTTGCATTCCAATTGGTTCTTTATCGGCTTATAATTTTCTCATTGGTGTTCGGTTAATCCGCTGTTTTTACTTCTGAAGCTGCTTGCTTATCTGCCTCATTGCTTTTGTCGGGTGTCTTTTCATTCATAACCTCATTTATTTTGCATTGAAAATGGGGTTCTTTGTAACCCAGAAACACATGTCTGCAGTAATCTACAGTTTTATGCAATTAAATGTTATTTCTTTTTCACTAAGCATATTATTGTTTACTTTAACGTACTAAAACTATCTAAAAAGTCCTACTGTATTTTATAAAATAGAATCAGTTTAATGATTCGAAAAAAATATTCAATTCCTTTACATTTATGAAGGAAATAAAGGTAATTAATATATTTAATAGCGTGTAGGACCCATTGCTCTTTATGAGCTCAAATATGCGATTTTAATAGTCCACCAAATTTAAAACTACATCATATGGAATAGCTTTTGTAAGTGTATTAAAAGTAAAGTAAATTAATATTTAAAGTTCGATCATTAAAGAAAAGTGCTTCCTTGTACAGAGCTATGGAGGAAATCTCAGAATGTAAATGTATATAATGTTCATAAACTTTTAAATATATTTTGGGTATTACTCCCAAAAAAGTGTCACCCGGCTGAAATATCCACCTTCTCTACCTAAATGATACTACTGGGTTTAATAGATTATACATAACATAAAATATTAAACCAAATTTTAAAAAGGAATTATATATATATATATGTGTGTGTGCTTCGTAAAGACATTTTAGGTGTCCTCCGTCGTAAATGTCCCCCCCCCCCCCCCCACCCTTGAAGTGATGCTATTGGGTTCGACAGACAACGCATAACTTAAAATTTTAGGTGACCTTTCAGAACGGAAATACGTATCTTTTTCATAAACTCCTAAATACATTTTGTGCGTCACCCCAGGAATGATGTCACACCCGGAGTGGATCCATCCCCCCCTCCCTCAGTGTCGAAGCTATACATACATACAAATTTGAGCAAATGATATAATAAACATTTTATCTCTCTCAGCTCTCAATAGAAACATACCCATGATTATAAAGTTCACTTCCTCCACAACTAATTTTTTAATGTAAAGCTATGAATCAATGTTTTCAAATATCTTGAGTAACACCATTGAAAAAACTTAAGAAGTATGATTGAGTCTCTAAAGTTTGAAAATCGTGAATTTGAACAACTACAGAATAGCCTCAGAAAAGAAGTTTTTTATATCCTCTTAAATGCTACAACGTGACAAATTTACAATTGTGAGGATGATAACGCAATTAATCAATTTTCTGATAATCCTTATTTTCAGAAAATAAACGATTAAAACAGTGAAATCTGGGAAAGCGTCATTAGCATAAATTAAGGATGGAACTGTCAATTAATCCCTACATCATGTGTAACGATTTTTTTTTAAGTGGAAAATTTCTGCAATTCGATATCTCGTCATTGGAGCAGATTTTAAGTTTCCATCAACGTAAGATAACGATATCAATTTAGCTATAATTTAGGTGAATGCGCATAAATCACTAAATTATAAATGTTTTGGAAGAGCAAGGCGACTTTGAAGGTTATTCTTCTGTAATGAAAATGCACAGAGTTTACAATTTTATCCTTTAACTTTTACCCTACAATATTCTTCTATTTATAAATTTAAAAAACTTGAGGAATAAAAAATGTGGTTTTCATTTGAGGGGTTTTATGCTGATAAGCAATTGCTCCTACAAGTTCACCTTTGAAAACCAAAACTATGATTACAGTAAACAAATACCGATACAACGAACAAAACGTTCGGACCCGTTTTAAAACCCATTAAAGTAATTTATAAAAATTCTCGTTTTAACGAAGAGATTTTTTCAAAAATTCGTGAAACTTCATAACGTGAAAACTCCGTTTGTACTTTCGGAACAGATTTATTCAAGGCGAAAATCCGTTCATGCTGAATTATAAGTTTCATGTGTGACAACAAAAGCCAGTATCTAGCCAAGCGCTGCCGATTTTTGCGCTCTGAACGTAAAGCATCTAGCGAATTCAAAAGGGGGTCAGCAAGTTTTCAACTTTTCTTATGGTGCAAGTGACAATCGCCAATTTGAATCTTTTATAATGTCCTCTGGAAACAAATCTCTAACGCTTTTTGTGAAGATGATCAATGAATAAAAGTTCTGTGCTCAATATTTTTCTTTTCTTTTTTTTTCAGAAAAAATAATGTGTTCACTTATATTTTAGATCGTTATTAATGATGAATGTTGCAGATATTAGGGTTCAGATTTACAAAAACTTTTATAAAAATAATGAAATTTTTAAGACGATTCCGTTGCAGCGAAATTTTTTTCGGCCCCTTGGAGTTCGTTGTAACGGGATTTCACTGTATAAAATAAATCATGAACCTAAAAATAAAATTAAATTGTAATAAGACTAAAATGATCCCATACATGAGTGAATCTAGGTTCTGAATAACTACTTGTTTAACAGGTACGTTTGCACTGCATCGAGATTTAGGATGCGAAAATGTCAGCATTATGAACGATAGTTGTATAATAATTGATTAAAATACATTAAGACGCATTCACAGTATCTAAATTATGAAGTACAACAATTATTTAGAAATCAAGCATTTCATTCGTTAAAAACCAGGTTCAAACTGTTTTTCGTCTTACGATTAATTCTACTTACATAAAACATTTAGAATAAGTCGAGAGAAACATGAAAGTGGTGAAGTGTGTAAAAATGTCAATTGATACTGAAAAAAAAAGAGTTTAAATCTCAAAAAAGAGATTATTTTTTAATTTGTAATTTAATTTATTTTTTTTTTTATTTATGACCTGAAAAAATGATATTAAAAAGTGGAAAATTTAAGGATGCAAAAAAAAAAAAAAAAAAAAAAAAATATTTTTATAGCATAAGAAACAGTATGGGAGGATCCAATGTGAAGAAAAACAATTAATAAACCTTGATGATATGTCCCAAAATAGAATATTAATCTGAAAATAGAAAGAAAGAAATTGCGAACTAGCAGCACACACATAGACTACATCTCGCTCACTCCATTCAAAAACGTGATGTCTCAAAAATTAGCGATTTTGAGCTGTGCCATTTTTTGAGCTGCCATGAAGGAGTGACACATCTCTGCAAGACATGCATTTCTGTAAGTTAATATTTCGCACTTAGAAAGCAAAGTGTCGTGTCTGCATTTTCAAGTATTATTTTTTCGGAACTTTTTTTTTCCCCCAAGAATGTCACATCTTGGGTTGTGCTTGATTAGGCTCGAAACTTCTGTGTCGTTTAGTGAAAGATGATATTATTTATTCTGAAAACAGTATTGCTCCCCCAAAAAAAGAATTTTTCATTCTTTATTTTTTAAATCAAGATCGCACTATTTGCATTTATGTTGGTATTGTCGTTATTGTAAGGATAAAAATTAGAAACAATAATAACGTATTTTGAGATACTTCAAATAGTATCTTCGAAATTTATTGCAAGAACGTCATAAATAAAACACAACTTTTTAAAAATTACACTTTTTACACTTCTTTTTCATAAAACAGAGAAGAAATACCAGATTTTATTGAAAAAGACCTTATGCGTAAGAAAACGAGTTGATGTGTGCATCACATGACTTCCTTTTACTCCAATTTAATGTAATTTCCCCATTAATGGCAATTTTTATCTGATTCAATAATTTACTCTCTAAATATCACCAACAGTGGCTAAATTAAAATCAGATTTTAAAAAAAATCGCCAAATTTGTCGTCAAGTTGGCGACAAAACTTGGCGACCAAAAGACTGGTGATATATCGCCAAGTGTCCGACAAATTATAACACCACTTGAGTTCACATCGAAATTAACAAATGTTTTCCCCCCCAAAAAGGGGCAAAAGACCCCTTAAAAACATCCGAATGCAACCAAAAGGGAAGGTGCAGAACTAGGCCCCACTAGGAGTTTACGTACCAAATTTCAACTTTCTAGGACATACCATTTTTGAGTTATGCGAGATACATACACACATACACACATACGCACATACATACATACGTACATACAAACGTCACGAGAAAATTCGTTGTTATTAAATCGGGGGTCGTCAAAATGGATATTTCGGGTGTCTGTAGGTTCCTTGGCATATATCCACGTGTGGTCAGGTCGAAAAAAAAACTCAACATTCATTCGGGGGTGAGAAAAATGGAAATTAAGGCCGATTTTTGAGTGAAAATTTTTTCGCGAATACAATACTTCCTTTTTTGTAAAAGGAAGTAAAAATCAATCAGTGGCTTGAAATACAGTTTAACTGCATGATATCTTACTTTTAATTTTTAAAATGGTTCTCCTGAAAAATCACGTAGTTTGAGACATGACGTTGTTGAAAGGAGTGAGTGATCTGTGTGACCCAGCAATTAGCCAAAATAGAGAGACAAAATATTTCATAACAATTTCATAAGCTACAAATATAGTTTACTCTGCGCAGCAAATTGCAGATTGAATTATAACAGTTCCGAAAAATGTGCCAAATTGATTGATATAGTAGCTTTTACTTAATATTAGAGAATCATGTATGAAAATTTAATTTCACCATCATAGGTTAATTAAGTGCAATAAAGGGAAAAAACGGCTTAGATTTTATTCTGCAGATCAATTTTGCATTTTTTTCCAACAGAACCAATTGCTATTGACAGAAAAACTGTTGTGTGTCCCTTCATTGACGTCATTGATTTTGAAACTTTGGCATACCGTTCTCAAGACGAAGGTGGAAGAGGAGCATTTGATTGGGAGCTTTATTACAAAAGACTGCCTCTGCTTCCTGAAGATTTAAAGCAGCCAGCTGAACCTTTTAAGTATGACATCTGATTCTCCTCATTCTATAATTTCTCCATTCACTTTCTTCCTTACAAATAAATATTTCACTGTTTCACTGGGTTTTTTTTTTTTTTTCGTTGCACCATTACTTCTTTAATATTTCATCAAACTTAAAAAGTGGGACATCATTTTAAAGATTTTTTCATTTGGTAAAAAACGAGCAAAAAATTTCCCATTTCGGCTGGTTTTTGAAAACTTACTCTTAAAAAACGGATTTTTCAATTACACTGCGCGACAAAAATATACCTTCAAATGCTTCAGATATAATTCTTGCTGATTCTTATGTAAAATGACCCCCTGAATCTAATTATGACCACCGTCACTTTCCACGCATTGGAAATGCAGCCCCCAATTTCTTTTCATTTTTTTCAACCGTTTCATAAACATTATTTTTATTTGGAGAGAAAGGAATCATTATATTATTCATTAAAACTCTTCCGAGGAGCTAGAGAGGTGCATATTTAAAAACATTAACATTTGGAGCAGGTTGGGAGACTCTCTCTCTCTCTCTCTCAAGGGGGTATTCCCTCCTTAAATATTTACAAAATCATCAAAACCGATCTTTTTTTACCTTGTTTTAAAATTGTTTCACGTATTTTACGGCATCAAACCAGTGTGTAGGACTTACTGGGTTAAAAAAAATATTGAAAGCATCGTATTTTGTATAGACAGAATCGCATCATAAATCTTCAGTAAAGAAATTTCCAGTATTATTCAACTCACATTCCCAGACTTAATTAAGATCACAATGATTTTAAGTATACTTATACAAAAGCGTTAATGAAAACTTATATTGTTGGGGATGCACCGGCTTCACTGTTTATTACTTCTTGATATAGTGAAAAATGACTGGAGCAGTGCATCCCCAGAAATAAATTAATATTCACTAATGCTTTTGTGTAAGCATACTTGAAATCATTTTAATCTTAATTATACGTACACCTGTAAATTAAGTTGAATTATGCGTGAAGGTTCTTTGCTGAAGATCTACGATGCGACTCTGACTGCAAAATGCGATGCTTCCAATATTTTTGAGCAATCACATTGCTTATTGTTCTCACTTAACTGTCCTTGGCGTTACGCTGATTTTATTTTTTCCCCCCGCCTCCCTCTGCAGCACCACCGTCGAGCGTCCTCACGATGCTGCTCCTTTAGCGAAAACCGTCTCCAGGTTGCGTCCATATCCTACACACACACGCATGCAAACATACACCTACACACACACATGCCCACATACACACACGCGCCTAATAAACATACACCGACACACTCATGCTTGTGTGTACACAAACACAAATATACACGCCTTCATATACACACACCCACACACTCATGTCTGTACACAGACACAGACACAAACACACACACTCACACACTCATGTCCGTACACAGACACACACGCCTACACACACACAAACATACCCACACAAACACACACGCCTACATATACACACTCGTGATTGCGAAAAGCATAATTTGAATTCAAAATGTCAAAATTCAAATTAATTTTTTTTTCTTTTATTTTTTAGAACGTGAAAAAATTTTCTTATATGGGGCTCGAGTCCTATGTTTTGTATTCATGCCTAAAACTAAGAGTAAAATTGTTTAAAAAAAAAATCTATATATATATATATATATACAGAGGCGGATTTAGAGGGGGGCCATAGGGGCCATGGCCCCTCCCAAAACCTTGAGATTGTAGGATTTTTTTAAAGAAAAAAAATATTATGAGAAGACAACAAAATTTAACACATGTTTTTTACTTTAAAAGAAATTTAGATCTTTAATTGGGAGAGAAATTATATTCCTCCCCTTGAAACAGAATTATAATTCCCGAAATTTTGCTCCATCGTTTACATCATTTCTTGATACCAACTTTAGACACTTGGGCGATCTTTAAATGCTGTTGTCCTCAGAACACACCTATTGCTTACGAGACCAAAGAGAGTCTAAATTTGCATTTTTATGCCTTTAATTTCGAAACTTTTCCGGAAGAGAGCACCCTTTTCCCTTGCTCCTCCGCAAATGCCACAAAAGGTAACCAAAAATTGAACGTTAGAACTTAAATTGAGATTTTTTTTCAACAGAGATTAGCTTTCCAAGCCTTTATCCTTTAACTTGTAAAAGCGGCTTAACTGGACATTTTTGGAGCTTCAATTATACATGATTTCCGATAGTCCCCCCCCCCCCCCTCTCCCTTCCGGTTGATATCGTAATGAAAGCTTTAAAATGAGATTTTTGGAAGGAGAGCTCACACACGAACCTTGCATCCCTTTCTCTAATACGTCCAAAAATAGCTTGAAATTGGATTTTTTAGAGCCTCAATGACAAAATATTTCCAGGAAGGGAATATTCTAAACACCCCCCCACTTTCCCTTTAATGTCGGCAAACATTGCCTAAAGATGCATTTTTAGGCTTGACAGCAGAAGGGCTAGAAGAGCACCCACCCCTCTCCTAATTTCTCAACATTTAACAACAGAATATTTCGGTTTCTAAGCTTCATTTTCAAAAAGTATTTTGGGGTCAACACCCGAACCCTGACCTATCTTCTTACATCATCAAAAATAGCCCAAAATACGTTTTTAGGACCCTGATTTTCAAATACTACTTAGAAATTTCTATTTCCTGACGGGAGATTCTTTAATCCATCCCCCCTCACGTAACGTCTCTAAAGATAGAAGTTTTTAACATTTCATTTGAATAAAATTTCTGAGGAGTTTGTTTATAAATTTTCAATGGCCCCTCCCAAAATGATCGGCTAGATCCGCCACTGTATATATATATATATATATATATATATATATATATATATATATATATATATATATATATATATATATATATATATATATATATATATATATATATATATAAATGAATGTTTGTCTGTATGTCATCCATGAACTCAGAAACTACCCGGCAGATTTGGCTGAAACTTTCAACCTTTGTTATTTTTGGTACTGGGAATGTTTATAGACCAGTTCGAAAGAAATCCGATCGATAGTTCCTTTTTTATTCCAATTTAAGTTACAATCCATGGGATAAATACGAATAAAATTATCGGCTGCAGAAATTAATTCGCGTGAAAGATCTCATTGATAAGAAGTTAGCTGCTGCCATTTTTCTTGAGTTTGAACAAATAAATTCTTTCTTTATTGTTTTATGGCTTTTCGTGCAACGGGGGGATTTAAAACTTTTTCTATTTGATATTTTTAGCGATTGATTGATCTTGCAAACTGCGTGAGTACAAAATTTGAGTATAGTCACGGATTCACTTGATACCTGGACCGATTATTAGGAAAATTGCTATACATATGTATTTTTCCACGGAGAAGGTACATAATAGGCTCATTAAAGCCACTCGCCACCAGGTGGAACTGCAGAGTAGCAACTTCTGCCCCGTTCAACCGATTGTCATGAAAATCAGTATAATGATGTATTTTTTTGTTGGCGTAGCAACGCGCGTCGGGTACAGCTAGTATATATATATATATATATATATATATATATATATATATATATATATATATATATATATATATATATATATATTAATTTGAATTTTTGGCATCTTGAATTCAAATTATGTTTTTCGCAATCACGAGCGTGTGTGTGTATGTATGCGCGTGTGTGTTTGTGTCGGCGCATGTGTGTGGGTGCGTGTGTGTCTGAGTGTATGTATGCATGTGTGTGTGAGTGTATGTATGCATGTGTGTGCGTGTTGTGTATGCAGTGCTGTGCGTGTACGCGCGTGTGCGTGTAGGCGTTCGTGTGTGTGTAGGCGTTCATGTGTGTGTGTGTATGTAGGCATGTGTGTTTGCGTCTGTGTGCAGGCATGAGTGTGTGTGTATATGTGTAGGTGTGTGTGTAGGTGTGTGAGCTTGTATGTGTGTGTATGTATGCGTGTGTGTGTAGGATATGGACGCAACCTGGAGACGGTTTTCCCAAGAGGAGCAGCATCGTGAGGCGGCCGGTCGACGGTGATGCTGCAGAGGGTGCGGCGGGAAAATAAAATCAGCGTAACGCCAAAAACAGTCAACTGAGAACAATAAGCAATCGTGATTGCTCAAAGAACACCCTAGAAAAAAAACCGGTTTTGATTATTTTTAAATAATTTAGGGGGGAATACCCCCCAAAAGTTTCCCAGTTTTTCCAAATGTTCATGCTTTTGGAGTTGGCGCCTCTCTAGTACCACTTAAAAGTGTGTGTGTGTGTGTGTGTGTGTGAGTGAGTAGCTAATATAACGCTCTCTTCCCCCTCCAAATAAAAATAGTGACTATAAAACACTCGAAAACTGAAAAAAAAATGGAGGGCGACATTTCCAAGAAGTGGGTCGTGTAGGGGGAAAACGGGGGTCGTGTTTGGATTCAGGGAGTCATTTTCGATAAGAATCAGGAAGATTAATGTCAGAACATTTTGAAGGTATTAAACTCCCGATTATACGGGAGCGGGTTATCCGCCGAGCGGTTTATCCGCGAGTCTATCAAAAATTAGGAACATGTATTTTCGCAGCAAAAAGCAAATACGTGTAGCCTTATTTTTTTTTAATTAGAAAAATTGTAAATTTAAACTTAGTTGCTTTTGTTTTGTTTATTTACTTGCTTATTTATTTATTGCACTCATCGTGTATGCACTTGTTCTTCATTGATGTTAAGTTCTTTGGAGCAAAAATACAAAACATTTTTACTGTAATGTCTTTAATTCAACAAAGTAATATGCATCAATACAACCAAGTTTTTGAGGAAGAGCAATTTTTACCTTATTTTAGCCCTCATTAGTCTTTTTGCGGTTTATGAGTGATTTTTATTCTTTGCTTGTGCCACGTAATTCCGCGTATAATCGGGAGTTTACGGGCGCCATCCATTGAGGAGAAAATGAAACTTTTAGAAAATTTATGAATGAAACATTAAGTTTTTTTCTTCTGCACTTGTCTTGAAAAAAAAGAAAAAAAAAAATGGGAACAAAAAGTGTCAAAATAGGACTATCGGGAGATTAACGTTACATTTCACATGACTTATCGAGAAATATCGAAGTCAAATCTATATTGGTTTTAATTCCAATATGTTTACTATTTTATACCGCATTTAACTACGGTTTAATACCTACAGTGTGTTCAAGCGAGAATGCTTCGCGCCTATTTAACTAGTATATGTTTAATTCTCTAATGGTCTGTAAATGCTGGATTTCCCAAATGTGAATCAAAACGAAAGTAAACATAATATTTTAGTCATGTTTGATACTGTAAGTTTTTTAATATTTAATTCTGACTATCGTGAATGTAATATTACGTATGCATCACATTTATAGCATTTTCATTTGTCTTTTAATTAATTTATTTTTATGAGAAAATGATACATCATTTCCCTTTAAACCAGCTACATGCCAAGTCCTTTCGAGCAAAACTTTCACTCCCTCCAAACAAAGTCGAGGAATTCTACTGGATAATCAATTCCTAAGAAATTGTCTAATTTCTGTATGTGAGATAGCGATGAAAAAGTTAAGTGATGTGATTGAGTAACAAGACTGGCTTACACAATACAGTTTCAAATGCTTTGACTCATCAATACATCGTAAAATGTAATACTTCTCGATCTTTGAAACAGAAAAAACATGTAATTCTTTTTACATTTGAATTGAATATTACGTGAAGAGAAGAATTAAAACTTATAAATTTATTTACTCTGGTGTCAAAATGACGTGCTCTCAAATTGTACATAAAGTGATCACGCCAATGTTTCTATACTCGTAAAACCTTCAAAGCAAGGTCATGGTCACTCCACTTTGTGACCATAATAGCAAAAAAATACAGCTTTTGGGATGGGGATGGAAAGATATTGTTTTCAAATGTAGTTTGGTTCTTGAAAAATATAAAACGTTAAGGAAAAATAGAGCAAACCAATTTTTCATATTAATATTATAAGGAAGGGAAGCAATTATTACTTTGAACAGATTAGAATAAAATAATGAACTAATTGGTACTGAATTGCTCTTTCAGGGTCGTTATCAGAAAACATTACTTTAACTGGCGCAGTTCTTAAATTATGTTTCAATTTATTTTCAGGAGTCCTGTAATGGCGGGAGGTCTCTTTGCAGTTGACAGGAGCTTTTTCTGGGAACTAGGTGGATATGATGATGGTCTTGATGTATGGGGAGGGGAACAGTATGAACTATCTTTCAAAATTTGGCTTTGTGGTGGACAACTATTAGATGCACCATGTTCTAGAGTTGGGCATATCTACAGAAAATTTGCTCCTTTCCCAAATCCTGGTTTAGGAGATTTTGTTGGAAGGGTAAGATTGTTGAAACTTCTTTGTTATAAATTTCAAATAACAATAGATAAATTGTTTCAACAAAAAGAGTGAGTGAGTGCTGCAATTCAGCTGTTTATTTTCTGCGAAACATTCATATTTAAAATCCCTGAATTTGTGATCGACTTTGAGAGACTGGCTGAGCATTGGTTTCATTCCAGAACTATTCTAAGGAATCACATTTAACGAACTGCAAAATAATCCGTTACTTTCTGATAGTAATTAAGTGAAAAAGAAGCAAGGAAAAAACAGAGACATCTCACATCCAAATCAGTTGAAGGGGAAATGAAAAGTCGCTAATCGTGGGTATTGTCTTTTTTTTTTTTTTTTTTTTAAGATTTATTACTACTGGAAACGTAGCAGTTACAAGGCAGTGGCGTAGCTACAATTTTTGCCGCCCGGGGCGGTGCCTCTATTTGCTGCCCTTTCATTAAGACAAATCTAATACATTAAACCATCGAAAATTATTGAACTTCAAATCGAAAACTTAATTTGAGGGAGAAAGGAAAGTATTTTAACCATATTCTTCCTATAAAAAAAAAAGGAGGCGCAATCCCGGAGAACTATTCTAAATTTACATCAAAAAGTGGTGTTAAAAACGACTTCTCAGGTTCTTCCCCGAATCTTCATCAAAGCTAAAGTAAGTAGCCTTTGTTGACGTTGGGAAGTCGGGGTCTTTTCTAGAATATTTTCCCAAATTTAAGTTTTAAAAATGCAATTTAAGTCTGTCTCTATCTTAAAGGAAGTTGAGTGAATGAGGAAAATTCAGGGGTTTACTACGGAAATATTTCAACTTTGAACTCTGAGAAACCCAGTTGTAGAGTTATACCAAAACCTTGCATTTCGAAGAGCTTTTTTTTTTCCCCCTTTCGCCTCCAAGAAATAGGCTGCAAGTATATGTGCCTTATTTAGATTTTTTTCTCATCAAAGATGCTGAATCAAAGCCCCCAAAAGTATGCCGCCCGGGGCGAACCGCCCCCTCCGCCCCACCCTAGCTACGGCACTGTTACAAGGAAATCAAAGTTGAAAAAGTCATAAGAAAATTTTATCTCAGAAAGCTTTTTAAACATGTTTGTTTGAGCTTAAATTCCCGGTAATCTGCGCAATTGATATATTTGACTATAGAAAAAAAGGTCCAGTGATGCACTCTACCGTTGTGGCTATGAGATAAGTTTTTATTTACTTTTTTTTTATACAAAGAAAAAGTGCACAATATTTTTCACGGCTACTTACATCATTTACTAGTACTGAGCTTACTGTCTGACCGCTATATTGAAGTAATTGAAAGTTTTCTGCCTGCCTTGTAATGTTCTATGCAACGTAATAAATGATAGAAATCATATGATATTGTAAAATAAAAAATGGTGAGTTTTTAAACTCTTGAAATTTTACTCTTGGGGTTCAAAGTTGCATTATTTTTATTAAAATAATTTATTTTGCATTACATTCCTCACATAATTCAAAATTTCCCTAAGTGGCGGTCTAACTTTGAAACAGGTTAATAATTCATGTTAACCATTTGAGAACAATAAGGTTTGGAACAGGGTATGGAAGTTTGCAAGGTTTTCAAAAAAAAAAAAAAAAATGCAATCAGTTTTTTAACAATAACTTATTTTTTGTCTGATCCCTCAATAACACAGGAGAAAACATTTATAAGTTATTTTCATTCGAAAATGTATAGAACACATTTGGAACTTAGGGGACACATTAGTCCCATGGCCCTCTAAGCATCATAGTTATTATAATTTTTATTTCTTAATTTTGGATATCTATACAATATTGTAAGAGTATCCCTTCAATTTTATAAATAGATCCACTTACACTACTATATAAAAAAAAATATTTGATCATTGTTACTCTGAAATAACGGCACATAATGTGCATCTCCCCCCTCCCCTCCCAGGTGTTTTTTGAACTATTTCGTATCAGTTCACGACAGTCGGTTGTTAAAACTATTTCAACTAACTGAGCCAACTATTGAAAGTGACATATTAAATGTGATTTATTTTAACTATCAAAAACTTTCTATACATTCATTTTTGTACTTTTATTACATTTAATTTCATTTCTTTTAATGTTTTCTACGTTATGGATTTTTGCTCGGCTTGAAGATACTTTCAACAGCACTCTAGGCATTACTGAGAAAGTTTGTGGTTTGCTCTGAATCTTGCTTTCTCAAATTAAACTTATTCCTAAATTTAGCTTAGTGTATTTTTAGATGTGGCATAGTTCGTTATTTGTATTGTTCTCTAATATGCTTTGTTTTTTTCCGAATAATTTGCTCCCTTCAGTTAAGTTTTGGTGATTTAAATGCGTTAATATTTACCTTATTTTTCCGAATATAACGGAAAAGTGTTATTTTTCGCTCACAATTGAATGATCAAAGCATTACTTGCCCTATGTGATGCTGCATATTTAATGATTAACTTCAATATCCATTTTCTTTCTTTTGCTTTTTTATGCCTACAAAACTTGTTTGATCCATAATTGTTTCCTTAAAACTTCCTTTTTTTAGTGCTGCATAGTAAGGTTCGTTTGTAAGCTTCCTGTTCAGTTTAAATGCTTGTTTGCATTCTTCATTAAAGCATTCTTTGTTCTTTCATTTGGTTTTGTAATCCAAAACAGTATTCACTGCATCCGAAACAGCTACTTTAATTTTTATCCATATGTCTTTAAGAATGGGGGTATCTATATCAACTGTAGAAAGCATTTTTTCCACCATAGCTCTGTAATTTTTAAGCACTTCATCTCCTTTTACCTTATCAGAATCAAATCTTTTCACTTTCTTCAAACGGACTTTATTGGCATTTAAACAATTTCCTCTTGTTGTTGCAATCACTAAATAGTGATTAGAGTTCATAGCAGCTCCTCTGAAAGTTCTTAAAATAGTTAAATTGAGAAGTGTGTAGCTACAATGAGAACATGGCCAAGCTGATTAAAAATCACTCCATCTCCGGGTGCTTCCCAGTTGTTTGTTGTTCAGCGTTTGCCAACCTCAAGTTCATGTGTAATAGCAAACTTCACAAGGCATATACCAAGACTCTAATTTCTTAGAGACTAGAACCTTGACTATAAGGGAGGAATGACTTTTGGGTATGGGGGGGGGGGGGGTAATATTATTTGAGAGTAGAATCCTAAGAAGCATTTTTGGAGGAATTCAAAAAAATGTAGTCTGGCGTTCTGTACAATTTATTTAAGCACCCAGATGTTGCCTAAACTATTAAGATTTGCCCTATAAATTGGTTCGGCCATGTTACCCACGTTGAATGTAGCAGCATTCTAAAGAGAGCTTTCATGGCCAAACCGTATCGTATTAGAAGACGTTTAAAGGAAAAATTGAGCTGGGTGGATGCTGTGGATGAGGATTGTATTTTCCTTAAGTCTAAAAACTGGAAATGCTTACCTGCGAATAGGAAAGCCTGGAAACAGATGGTGCAGAAGGCCTTAGCCCTCCCTGGACCATGGGTGATGATGATGAAATTCAATTTTAAAAGAAAAGAACCTGCCTTTTGGTCTAAAACTTAACAGAAACTATCGGGTTGGACTGAAACGCAAATAGATAGGTAGAAACACTAAACACAATTGGTTGAATTTCCACCTCAAGTGATGCTAGTTTTGGTTATTTGTATAAAAGCAGATTGCAAACGAATTTTCCCTCTAAATCTTTGCTTCACTGATAAAAGAAATAAGAATCAAGGGTTAGAATTCAGTGAAAAAATTTGCTTAAATATTTGATTTTAAATTGCAAAATATAATAATTTATAATAATTTTGCAAAAAGAAAATCTTTTTTTTTTAATTTTCAGAATTATAAACGAGTAGCTGAAATATGGATGGATGAATACAAAGAATATCTTTACTTGCGCAGGCCCCATTATAGGAATATGGATGCTGGACACCTAAGCAAGCAGAAAAGACTGAGAAGAAAACTAGGTTGTAAATCCTTCAAATGGTACATGGAGAATGTAGCTTTTGATCAGCCAGTAAAATTTCCACCAGTTGAGCCTGCAGACATAGCAAAAGGACAGGTTTGTTTTTATAAATTAAAAATAGAGGTTTTCTCGGGGACAGTAATGCAGTTGGGTCATTCCACGTCAAATCAACGAGCCTCTCAACCTGACCATCATTGATTTCTACAAAATTTATATTTGAGTCAAGCCATATGTAAACAAATATATTTTTAGAATTTTTTTTTAATCAAAAAAAGAAAAAGTTAGTAATAAAAATAGTAGGTTTAATATTGACACTGGTCAGAGACAAATATGAACGAATCAAAATGAAATGAATTCAAAGCGCAAATGTTTTTCCCAGAGCTGTGCAGTCAGAGATAAAATGTCCAACTCTCGACCCCAACTCCTAGACTTTTGGGCCGTCGACTCCGACTCCTGCTTCTGTACCCCAAAGTCAATCCGTTTCCGTCTCCACGACTTCAACTTTGATTCCGCAGCCATGGCAGAAATGTAGAGTCGGAAGAAAAATGACTGACTCCGATTCTAGGAGTTTAAAAGCCTTCTAATTATCGACTCCGACTCGTTTATCCTAAAATCAGCCTCTAACTTTGACTCCGCAGTCTTGATTTGTACTTGGGCTGCTAAGTTGGGAGGGGGGGAGAGGAGAATGACAAACTCCGGCTCTGACTCCTACTCCTGGAGTTTTCGAGCCATCTGTTCCGACTCTTCTTACTCCAAAATCAAGCCGACTCCGAAAACACTGGTAGAGTTACGGACTATAGGAAAAATGACCGTCTCAGACTATTAGAATTTTAAATTTTCAGCTTCCAACTCAGACTCCTTCACCTCAAAATCAGTGCAACTTCGACTCCGAATCCGCAGCTGCGTTAGTTTTATATTGTGAAATATAATGATTGTTAATAGTTACATTCTGAAATTTTAATTTATTCATTCTAATTTTGTCAACGGGGAACAAAAGGAAATTCAAAGATCATTTGTTTTAACAGAGAGAACTGGGCAGACGATTTTATTTTATTCATTTATTTATTCATTTATTTATTTATTTATTTATTTATTTTTGTGATGAAAGGACATTTTTTTTCTGAAGTATCTTTATTTTTATTTATATTCTTATTTCACATATTTGTTTATTTTTTTGGCAGCGGGTGAGAAAATAAATCCGAGATGCTCAATTTTTACACGGAAGAAAGAACGAGTTTTTTTTTTTTTTTTTTGATAAAATGCACTTCTTTTGAGGATATTTTTAATTTAATACTTTCTTTTTTTCTCTCTCTCTTTTTGAAGGCTATTTATGAATTCTTTAAAAAAAATACATTAGCTGCATTTAGTGATTGCAATACCGGTATACCGAATACCGGTATTTCGAGCAATTTTGCAATTTCGTAATTACCGGTATTTGTTGAGTAAAATACCGGTATTTTCGGTATTAGCTGAAAATAATAAATAGTTTCAGATAAAGGATTTTCAACTTAACTTATTAAATACCTATTTATATTTTAAATATACAGTTCTTTTGCCGTGATGCAGTGATGTTCGCATCTATTTTTCGGAAGATATATTCCCAGTAATCCATTACCCACAATATGTGTATGCGATCATATACTTAATATGTCATTATTTGAAGATTTTTGAAGCTTGAGGGCATGCGCTATGTGTCTAAAAAATGTTTAAGATTACACGGCGTACATGGAGTATAATCCTGTGGGAACACCACTGATAAGATGAATTGCATTTTCTTGTGCTTTGTGCACAGCACCACGTTTTTTTTCCCCCATTTCTCCGATCGCTCACTTTCCCATTTGTGAAAGCTAATTTCAAGTGTAATTTTGGATACATTTGTCATATGAACAATTTATTCCAACAATTAATTTCAGTATAGTAAAACCTGTGAAGTTGACCACCCGTGTAAGTTGACCACCTGTCTAAGTTGACCGCTTTTTTCAGGCACGAAATTAGCCCTTATATAAATCAACCTTTGTAAGTTGACCACCTGTTTAAGTTGACCACTAAAGTAGTGCAAGGCAAGTGGTCAACTTACACAGGTTTCACTGTAATACTTTATGATTTCTTTTTTAATTATTTGTCTCAGCTGTACTAAATTTTGACAAAAACTTTTTCTTGTTAGCATAACACATGGTAATTTGTTGTCCCCAGCATTGTTTTGTTGTCCTGTTTCGCTATTGGGTTTTATACTTGGCAAGATAATATTTAGAAAATAAATATTGTGCCTTGAAAATTTGCATAGAAGTAAAGTAAAGGGGTCGGACCCAAACATCCAAAAAAAAAAAAAAAGCTAAACCTGGTGCAAATTGTTTATTACCCTCCCAATAAGAACAGGTAAAAAGTTCCACCCCATTGTGCGTCGGGTTTTAGAATGGGAAGCATCTAAAAATTTCTGTTTTGGGTATTTTTCCAGAATTTTTTGAGTAAATTTAAAGTGAGAATATTATGTTATGCTTAATTTTCAAAGCATTAAATTAAAGATGTTTGACCCCCAAGAGATATGACATAACCCACCAATGCTACAGAGCCCCCCATCCCCGTAAAACGAAGCAGTACCCCTGAACCCCCCTTCATACAATTCATATGGAAAACATTATTTTATGCTAAGAAAATTATTAGAAATCAATCCATCATCCAAGAGCGATGGTGCACCTCCTCTCAAAACTACAGCACTCCCCCCCTCTCTGCCAAATAAAATAAATTTTCAACCCCCCTCCCCACCTTTTATTTCAAGTAGAAGTATTATTTTATGCAAATCTAAAATGCATTAAATCAGGACTGTCCACCCCATAAGAACAGTAGCTCACGTAACAAAACGAAATTATATACTAAAATATTATCCTTCCCCCCCCCCTCTGATGGTGCACATTTGATTAAATGGCCAGAAAAATAACGCTGAACTGTTTTTTGCTTTCAAATGATTTCTCCTAAGCTTGTAACAAAAAATCTTCGTTATCAAGATGTTTTTTGGAATCTAGATCTTCAGCAAAAATCGTTATTGTTGCAGCTGTGTCTAACACAGTTTGTGCATATAATTGAGCACTTCAGTTCACTTTCAGACTTTTTAAGCATTCACTATGTCCAATGAACCTCTCAGAGCAAGCACAAGATTTGAGACCTAGAAAGTCTTCTAGAGCAGAAGGCTTGGCTGTTGTAATAGGACGCAGATTATATTTCTGTGGTGCTTTCTTTGCACCCATCAAAAATGACACTAGCTTTCCCACACTTACAAGTGACCTATACACTGCATTGCTGGCATATTTCCTTGAAGCTTACATATCATTACCAAAAATATGATCAAGCAGGTATCTTCCATCTATTACATATGAGGCAGTGAGAAGCAAAGGGATGTAAGTGGCAAAATTAAAAATAACCAGTACAAATGGTTGGTGAACCTCTCCTCTATCTTGGGTGGGACAAGAAATGGTACTAGTAGACCTGGTAGTTGCTTCTATACAGCATGATTTAGAAAAGAAAATCAATGAAAGCCTACCTAAGATATATTTAAACGCGTTTTATTCAAAACTTGAAAATGTCCACTTACATCCCTTCGCTTCTCACTGCCTCATATATGACACTAGCTGTTTGTTCTGTGATGTTGGATGAACCTTTTGCTTCAGATAATAATACTTTAACGATACAGGATTTCTTTCCTTCTGAAACCAGATTCATCGAATACTGATGGAGGATCAGCGCATAACTCGTACCAGAAGTTTTTAGCAATTTGTTATTCCATCTTTACTCTTCATACCATTCGGTGTAAAAGATGGTTTGGGCTTACACATCTTTACAGAGAGTAACTACTATCGTAACAGAAGCTAAAGACATAACTGCTTACCTCCTTTACAAAGAAATGCCACAAAATTGTTTGCCTTCAATATCCTTTGATGTTACTACCCGAACGTTAAAGGTCTCATCGCAACTCACCTTATCATCAGCGAGCAATACCACTACCAACTTGAGAGGGAAGAAACTTCTGGGGGCTTTAGAAACGGATTGTGATTTCCAAACTGGGAGACAAAAAGGTGTAAATATTCCAGGTGTAACATAAAAAGGTGTAACTATGTAAAAGAGTGAACATAGAATGTGAAATATATCAAGAACAAACTGCTTGTTTATTTTGGGGATAGTATTTTTAGATTAATGTAATAAATTTGGAGTGTTTTCCTTCACTATTATGATATTTTCAATATTTTGCGCAGCTATTATTTTCTCAAAAACTGTACGTGATGGGGGGGGGGGAATGTAGGTTTGTTTTGTATTCAGCATCCTCGAAAACATAAAATTTAACCAAAATATTCCATGCAGCTCAAAAAAGTTCTTTTTTTTTTGCAGACCTGTGTAATTTTAGTTCATATGAAAAACGGACGGGGACACGCCAAAAATGTGACTTTCTGGTTATTCAAAAATTTTTGCAGAAAAAACTAAATGAGTTGTTGTTTTAATAAGAGTAGAACTAGTCGACCCGTGCGGAACTCCGCACTGTGCTTCGAATCGTTTCATAAGGCATTTCGCTCTTTAAAAATTTCAAAGGAAGAACATTATGAAGAAGAACCGAAAAAAAGTAAGCGCAGAAGAGAAGGCATGTAATTTAAAGACATCAGTAACAAAACCTCGTTAAATACAACGTTGTGATAATTTGATCATCGCTCACCTTTTGGTCGTACATATTTTCAATTCAAACATAAATATCATTAAAATTGTGGCTGAGTAGTGACTCGTGAAAAAGCAATAATTGTGCATGTGAGAAAACAGGTTGTGGCAAATACAGTCCTGCCCATGTGAGCATCTGACGGGAAAAAAAAAAAAAAAACATTTAAGAGATATTTATTGGCACGGATTCGAATTGGTGCCATTCTAATTAACAGCCCGACACCCCAACAAACCTAGCGATTGCGCCTTCCTTTTCGAAAGCTATTCATTGAAGGAATGCGTAGTAAAAAACGGCAAAAAAGCTTTTTGCCAAAAAAAAAAAATAATAATAATAAGATCATGCTTCTATGTTTTGTCATTAACCAGCATGATACGATTTAAAATTATTCGTAAAGCATGGAATTTGAATAAAGAATGACGAAGATCTCACGTAGCGATTGAAACAAACATTATAGAGAAGTAATAAATTAGATTGAAACTAAGTGTTTTTATCTTTGAATATTGAACTATTTCACATAGAAGGTTGCCTTAACCGTTACGGCTTAAATGCCCTCACATGTTTCTCTTTTAATCGAACACTTAAAATTCAAAACCAAAACCAGTTGAACTGAGTCCGTTCTTAAGTGTAATTTTTCGAACGTAGACAAAATGTATTTTTATTTTTTCAGCAGAAAGCAGAGGAGTAGAAAATAATTTCTTGCTAATGAAGTTGATAATACTTTTAATGCTTTATATCGTATTCGCGCGAATAAAAAATTAAAGGTTTACTGAGTGAAACTCGTAGTTTTAATCGGGCGTAGTATTTTTTCATTTGTACAAAAGGTCGAACACTGCTATTAGAAGCATCTACATTTTAGCATACAATAAAAATGTTTTTCTGCACAAAAAGGATTTCTTTAGATAAATCTAATACTTTTTTATGCTTACATTATGTTGAGTGGTCTGGATGTAGTCAAAGAACACAGTTCGATTAACAATCAACTTATCCGAATGATAACTGTAGCCTGCATAAAGGAGTCGAAACACCAAGTAGCATTCCCACTGCATTTATTTTATTAGGTGTGTATGTTATGAGCACATGTAATGCGTAATACTAATATAAATTTGATATTATGTCGGACAGCCCAAGCTTGCCCGAAGTTCAGATAGTTTATAGCCGAACGCTCTACCGAAAAAAAATTATCAATTAAACCGAACAACTAAGTCCAGTGCTGTTAAGCTTTATTAAAATATAAACACACACACAGGCAATTTTTTTTTTTTTTTTTTTTTGCCGAAAGCGACGTAAAAAATGGAAAACTGCATTTGAACTTTCCTTTAAAAAATGCATAAGAACTACAGGCAGCATCAAGGTTTTGAAACAGCAAGAGGCGATTTCGAAAACTTGAATTTTTTAGACCGTAAGTCTTTTTTTCGTCATTGGCCAGCCTGATAAGTTTTAAAATGAGAGGGGATTAATATATAAGATAAGATATTGAAGAAAAATGCTTTTATTTTTGAAATTTTTTACAATTTGTTATCGCAGGCTGCTTAAACCGTTATAACTTAGATGGCAGCACGTGTTCATCATTTAACAGCACGGTTAAAATACAAAATAAATTGAACTATGCTTTCGAATGTAGTAAAAATGTGATAAGCTATTTGTTTTTTAGCAAAAAGAAGAAAAAATATATATTTTACCCTTCAAATTGAGGTAGTATTTTATTTATTTGTACAAAGAGTCAAAAACTCATTAGAATAATATATATTTCAATATACGATTTATTATTTTTTTTTCTGAACAAAAAACAATTCTATTGTAGTCTGAAATCTTAAACCTGTTACTTATATTTTCGCTTACATTATGCTTTAATTTTCTTTCCAGAGCCAAAGCTTCAAAAAAAAAAAAAAAAACACGTGCAATTTCGAAGTAATTTAGCACAAAATCACTGATTGTTTTCATATCAGCAAGGAGCATTTCCCTCTCATTTATTCTATTCCCTCATAGTTGTTATCCATTTAATTCAGTGTTCATGTAATGCGCGATGTTTCTCTAATTTTTTTGTTGCAGATTGTTCGGACGTGGGCCCGAACACGTAATCTCCTGGGTACGAAGAGAACGCTCTGCCGATCAAGCTACTCAGCTCTGTCGGTCATAGCGCAAATTAAAAAAATAAGTTTGACCGAAAACCTTATTCTGGTTCTTTAAAACAGGTTTTTCGGCTAAAAGAAACAATTTTCAGACCTTGGGTCTATTTTTCGTCAGTAGCCAGCACCATAAGCTATAAAATAAGCCGTAAATCAAAGAAATCGATCAAGAATTGAGGGAAATTTGGCGTAGAAACCAAAAACAGGCTACAGAAATAATATATAAGGATAACATCAGATAAGTTATTTCTAACAATTAAAAAAATGAAAACACTTTCTGAGTTAAACAATTTTTGTGTTAGGCTGTTGAGGCATAATAGCGTTAGGATTTTGAAGAATAACCCATTTAGTTTCAAGAAATGAACTCAAAATATTGCTTTATATGGGAGTTTAGTAAGACCCCATTTGGAGTATGCCGTACAGTTTTAGTCGCCTTATATGACGAAAGATATTTGGGTATTGAAAGGGTTCAAAGAAGGGTAACTAGACTAGTTAGGGGACTCTCAGATTTAGATTATAATACTAGACTTAATAGGCTTAATGTATAGCCTGGAGCAAAGGAGGATCAGAGGGGACATGATTCAGTTGTTTAAATTTAACAAAATGAATGATGTTAATGGATTAAATTTTTGCACCGAAAGCAGGACGAGGGATCATTGTTTTAAGCTATTCAAATCTCAGGCTAACTTTAATTAAGGAAAAACTACTACTTTAGTAGGGTTGTAGCGTTGTGGGCACTTGGAACAGCTTACCGGAAGAGGTGGTAATGAGCAACGGGGTGGATAGCTTTAAGAGGGCCATTGATCTTCATTGAGGACTGATAAATTGACTAGGACCAGCCTAGCTGGGCCAAGAGCCTGTTTTTGGTCGTCACATTTGTATTTGTATATTTGTATTTGTAATATTGGTTAGATAATACAGAGACGATGTTGATGGTGTACAGGAAAGTAGACTTGTTTAATTCTAGGCGAAACTTCTTGTTTAACTTGTGATTCCTTGGTTGAACAATTGGTTTCGTATTCGTTTTCAATTTCGATACGCACTGGATTTTTGTTACTGTTATTTTGTCTTTTGAATACTCATCGCCCCTCCACCCCCCTATCGCTCCACACGAATTTTCTACCCCCTTGAGAAGTCAAATCGCGTCTTAGGAGCAATCGCACCTAGGTTGGGAACCCCTTATTGCATGAAGATTTTATAAATAATACAGTTAACTGATTGATTGACTACCACTTATCTTTCCACTTTTATTAATATAAAGGGAATCATGCGGCATTTTCTAAGGTTTTATAAGGTGCTAGATTCATGTAATTTTTGAATTGATTGAAAACGTGTAAAAATATTATTACGAGCGTAGTAAAATAATAACGCCATTTGTATAAGTCTTTTCACAATATCATCAGTCTTCCTCATAGGATGATTTTTTTGAGCTATACGTTCTTTGCTTAACTTCTCAATTTCCCGTTTTATTTCTTCTTGACTTTTTCCTTTTTTCTGAACATTCTTCCCTATGGGTGATTTTCGCCTTTCTACCCCCCCCCCCCCTTTCCCTTTTGTGTTTTTTCAAACTCGTAAGTGCTTCCGTGAATTACTATGTAAATAATTTTATACGGATTGCACTTAAGATTAACAACAGGAACAATTCATGGGTAAACGACAGCTTCATAGGCTTAAAAAACGGTTCCAAGAAAGCCGAAAATTATCAAAAGTAACTTCAAATAGTTTAACTGGAAATTTTTTAAAAAAGACTGAGTAACACTCAAAAATCATGTCATATCTAATGTTTGTAGTTTTTTCAAAGAGATGGGAAATGAGGCAAAATTTAATCATTTCTATATATGGGATAGTTGTTAACATCTAGTTTGCTTATCAAATACAACTGCGAAGATGAAACTGAACGTAACCAATGAAAATAGTTCAAACCAATTGCGTCACTTTTGTAGAACTCATGGATAGAAAAGTGTGACCACGGCTAAGCTTTGGTAAAAGACGTCTTTCACTATGTCAACATTTAAACAATAATAACGCTTCTGAAACTGATTCGAAAAACGAGGGAGCCTTTTCAGTGTTTTCCCAAGTTGCCAAGTCATCACTCACCGACAGTTACGTTTCCAAAATCAAAACAAGTTTGATAATGTCGTTTGTTTCCATCTACCCTAATTGGCCTTCCTAATTTGTTACAGATTAGAAATGAAGTCAAAAATGCCAAGTCATCACTCACCAATGGTTTCGTTTCCAAAATCAACACAAGTTTGATAATGTCATTTGTTTCCATCTACCCTAATTGACCTTCCTTATTTGTTAAAGATTAGAAATGAAGTCAAAAATGCCAAGTCATCACTCACCAACAGCTACGTTTCCAAAATCAACACAAGTTTGATAATGTCGTTTGTTTCCATCTACCCTAATTGACCTTCCTAATTTGTTACAGATTAGAAATGAAGTCAAAAATGTATGCTTGGACACTGGCTTCAGGGAGCAAAATGAAAAAGTTGGCTTAGAATTATGTTTACAAAATGATACGAAGATGCTAAGAGATCAGGTTTGTATTCAAATTATTTTCTCTGAATGTAAAAAAGTCAATTTTATTTAAAATTTTGCAAACACTAAAACATGACACTGCTAAATTTTATGAATTATAAATTATTAAGAATGGTTCTAATAATAAGCAATGTCCTTGAAATGTTGTGGGGGAAAAAACGCATTTGACAGTATGGCTTAGAGAGGAGAAACTGAGTACTTATGGTTGCCTGCCCTTTTCTTTTTTGATAAAACAAAGATTATTGCTAAGTTGCCCCTCCAAAAGTGATGAGTGGAGTAAATCAAGCAGAGAAAAATTTATCATTTGAAATTTACTATTAAAGTATAATGTTTAATAAAATAGACTTTATGAATATTCAGTAAACATTATTACATGAGTGAAAACGTTTAGGTCTGGGTTATTTTAGATCTAGGTTATCATAGATAATATTTTTGAAAATTATGCGTATATTTCAAATCTCAAACACATATCCTATCCCTCTCTTGTGTAAGGGAACGATAGGATATTTTTTTATTGTAGTTTGAATAGCTTATAAAAGTAATATTGTAATAGTTTCCATATATTTTATGTTTCTTAAACATGCAAAAATGTCTTAATTTAGTTTTCTGAAATTGACATTATTGTAGCAATAGAAAGTAATTTGTAAGAAATGCTTCCGTTTAAAATTGCCCCCCCCCCCCTACTCTCCCCTAATAAATACAAGTAGGGGAATGTGGAGCAAAGTGAAATAGATAATATACCTTCTTTTTTGAAAATGAACAAACTGGAAATGCATTTTGAAAATTACGTTGCATAAAGAAGGAACAATATATTTACAATAGAACTTGTATCGAAACATTATTTTTTATTTTTGGCAGTAAGTTTGTACATAAAAAAAAGGTGGAAATTTTTAACCTTTTTTTTCCATGGTGCAAAGTGAAAAATAAAGTTTTTCTAATGAATGTTTTCTATTCATTCCTTAAAGATATTTTTTATCAAATAAATAGATAAATAAAGAATTAATGAATAAATAAAAAATTAATGAAAGAATAAACGAAAAAAAATTTAATGAGTGAATAAAAGAGTGAACTAATAAGAAAATAAGAGAATGAATGAATGAATATGAATAAGAATATTATTAAGAGAAGGAATGTAAATAAACTAATTGCTAAAATGAATACGTAAGTGGTTTGATAAAAGACTGAATAAGTAAATGAAATGAACTATCTCACTTTGCCCCGCATGGACATGCCTAATTGTACAAAGCATTTACAATACAAATAAACTTAATATTAAGCAAACAAATATTGCACTGAATATTAGTAGGTCTCAATTAATATTTTAAATGTTAGTATTAAGAGCTTTATCATTTAATAACACCAAAAATAATTTTTGACTTATAACAAAATCTTACGATGTGCCTATCAATTTTTCAAAATTGCTTGTATTATCATATTCTTTGGTTTTTTTGGTATTCAGGGGTAATTTTTTCTTGACTGAAATAGACTACATGTGTAACTGCAATATTAAAATATTGCTTGATAGATGGCGTTAAAAGCAGCGAAAATATTCCACTATTTCACTTTGCCCCGCTTTTTCGCTTTGCCCCACATTCCCCTACATTATTTTTTTTTCAAACACTAGATAGAAAGTTTAGTTTCTTTCTAATACTAATTAAAAGTGAATGGCCTCTTATATTTTACAATTTACATAATTTTAAATAAAATAATAAAGCATTGTTCGCTTTTCAGAATTTTATCTTTTCTTGGCACAAAGACATCCGTCCTTTGAAACGAAATCTATGCTTCGATGTATCTACCCCTGAAAGAGGTGCTCCAGTACTGCTTTGGAATTGTCATGGGATGCAGGGGAATCAACTCTGGAAACACGATGAGGTATTGCAATAGTAGTAACACTAATTTAAGAGTAGACTGGCGAAAAACGCAATATAACTTGCACGAAAGTGGTATAACGAGCGTTTTTCACGAGCAACGTATCTCAGAGCTAAAGCAAACTCCTTCCTTGCAACGTGAGATTTTTCTTAGCACAGTGCGAGGCATGGTTGGAGACGATAGAGGGCGCTACTGTTGCTGGGGAGAGATTTTGCAGCTCCTGAGATAAGTGATTTTTTACTGTAATTGTTTATTTTACTGCTTTAGTTTCAGTATTTTTATTGTATTTTATCATATAATTAAGTATTTTTGTGCTTTTAAGTCTTATTTTTGATTTACTTGCTTTCTTAAAGTGTTTTTCTATTCTTTGTAGCTAAGCCTAAATTGTGCTGATTTCTTGTTGTTAAGCCTGAGTGCTCTGTTAAGTGTGTAACTTGTTTATTTTAATTTACTGCTTGTCTTATTATTTAGTAATATTAGTACCTTTTACTTCCAATGCTTTCTAATTCTAATAACTAGCATTATTTCTTCAATTTTGTATTTTTGTTTTGACTTATTTTTAAGTGTACCATTTTGAGCTAGAATGGGAGTTATATGCATAATGAAGGAGGTTAAAAGTGGTAAAGGGGACAAGTGGATTTCTTGTGACCAATGTCAGATGTTCTGCTTGTTTAAGGGGAAGGATGAGTCTGAGAACGATTTCATTTGCACTAAGTGTGTTAAAATCTCAGAAATCAGAGTTAGGATGCTTACTTTGGAGGGCAGCATTAGGCTGTAGGCGTGTAGGTGGGGTAAACACTCCAGAGGGAAAGGGGGAAGTTAGTAAAAAGGAGGTAGGCATTAGCTGTGTGTTAGATAGTGGGAATATTCCAGAGGTAAGGGAGGAGGTTATTAAAAAGGAGGTGGGCATTAGCTGTGTGTTAGGTAGTGAGAATATTCCAGAGGTAAAGGGGAAAGTTATTGCTGAGGCGACTGACTGGGAAACAAAGGGTATAATTTTGGGAGCTTCAATGGTGCGTGAGGTGGGAAACTCAATAGGCAGAGTTAGACGTAAGGTGGCTAGATGTTGTTTGTCAGGGGCTCGGGTGAGAGATGTAAGTAGGGTTGCTGAAAAGAAGGGGGTATTTAATAAAGAGGATGTAGTTACTTTGTGGGTGGGAACTAACGATGTAGGCCATAGTAACAACGATTAGTTTTCAAAGGAATGGGATTCCCTGTTGGACAAAGCAACCAACTGTTTGGCAAATGTCCAAGTAGTTGGTTTGCTTCCCATGTATGTAGTGCATGGGAGTTGGTTAAACCAACGGGCTAGGTGTATGAACCTGGTACTCAAGGAAATTTGCGTTAAGCGTAGTATCAGGTTTATTGATGTGTGGAGTAAATGTAAACGCGATTGGATTGCTAGGGATGGCCTGCATCTGAGTTCTACAGGGGTCAAAATGGTTAGTGGTTTGATTTTAGAGACTTCAGAAACAAAAAACTAAGTTGGAATGATGGGGAAGGTTTAAGGAGCAGAATTCGAAAGGGTACTAACTGTTGGAATTTTAGTAGAAACGGAAATAGGGTGGCTAATAAGAAAAAAGATTTAAACAGTTGGGATTCAAATAATTGTGAAGCATTAAATAAAAGTAAGATGGGCTTACTTAAGGTTTTTTATACAAATGCTCGTACTATTAGGAACAAGATGGAAGAATTGAAAAGCATAATAATAGACGAGAGGTTGGATATTATTGGAGTTACCGAGACATGGGCTACCGAAAGTGATGATGATTTATTATCTATTGCTGGGTATAATTTGTTTAGACAAGATAGAGTAGGTAAAAGAGGTGGTGGGGTTTTATTTTATGTCAGAGACACTTTAACTTGCAATGAATTGGTAATTAATGATAAACCTAATGAGATTGATATGATTTGGCTGGAATTGATGATTATTAAGGGCAAAAAACTACGTTTAGGGAACATTTATGGGCCACCCAACTTAAGCCAGGGTCAAAATGAACAGATGTTTAGTATTATTAGTGACATTTCTAGCAAGGGGTCAGCCATCATAATGGGAGATTTTAATTTTCCAGGAATTGATTGGAATAATTTTTACCATAGTAATAGCAGAGAAGAGGAATTTTTGAAAGTAATTGGTGACTGTTTCTTAGATGAAATTGAAACTCAGGGTACTCGACAGGACGAGATTTTGGATCTAGTTTTCTGCGACATGGTTGTTCTGTTCAGGGGTTGTGTCTAGGGGAACACATTGGAGATAGTGTTCCCCTACACACAACCCAACAAACTTAATACCAACAGTATAAGGTTTGGGATCAAATTTGATATTCACAAAGTAGAGAATTTTAGCTTTGTGCCCAATTTCAGAAATACTGACTTTGTGGCACTTAGGCAGAGTTTGAAAGCATTTTTTTCTTCTGGAATGGACACTAGCGATGTGAATCTTCAGTGGGCAGAGTTTAAGGAAAATCTAGCGAAAACGATTGGGGATCATGTTTCCTTTATGAGAAAGGGTGTCAAGACTAAAATTTGGCCAATGTGGTTCTCCAGGGAAACTAAAGACGCTCTAAATTACAAGCAAGCCACTTTTCATAGGTTTAGAGAAACTGGTCACAGCGCAGATAGGCTCCAATATTGTAAGGCAAGGCGTAAATTTAAGTATTTGGTACGGATTCAGAAAAGAGAGTTGGAACAAAGACTGGCAGATAACATAAACAGGAATCCCAAGAGGTTTTTTGCATACGCTAATTCGGGGAAAGTTCGAAATAGTCATATTGGGCCACTATTGATGAGCACGGATTTTTAATTCAGGACGATAGTGATATTGCTAATGTTCTTAATAACTTTTTTTCGAGTGTTTTTAACGATAACTGTATCGCAACAGTTGACATCAACAAGACACAAGCTATAGTACAGCTTGAGGACTTTGTATTTTCCAGGGATGACGTTTTACTTCATTTGAAAAAAAAATAAAGAGACTAAGGCTCCGGGACCGGATAATATTTATCCAAAAATTTTAGTTGAATGTGCGGAGGAATTAGCAGATGTAATCGTAAATATTTTCAATACTTCTTCTAACTCGGGTACAGTGCCAGAGGACTGGAAGCTGGCTAACATTACATCGCTCTTCAAGAAAGGGTCTAAAGGGAGTGCGGGAAATTATAGACCTGTGAGTCTAACTTCGGTGGTTTTTCAAAATTTTTGAAACATTGATAAAAATTAAGATAGTAAATTTTCTCGAGACTAATATTCTATTGACTAGTTTTCAGTACGGTTTCAGGAAAGGTAAAAAAATCTTGTGCAACTATTTTATTACATTTCTATGACAAAGTTACCATGGCTTTGCACAATAAGAAGTCTGTAGATGTTGTTTACATTGATTTTCAAAAAGCTTTCGATAAGGTACCGCATGTTGTTCTACTTAGCAAATTAGCTGATATAGGAATAGGAGGGAAAACTTTCATTTGGGTAAAAAACTGACTGACCGGAAGGAACAAAGGGTAATTGTAAGGGGAAATTATTCTAATTGGAGTGAGGTCTTAAGCGGGGTTCCTCAAGGATCACTGTTAGGGCCTGTTTTGTTCATTGTCTTTATGAACGATATTCACAAAATATTTCTGGGAACATGAATTGTTTTGCTGATGATGTCAAAGTTATGGAGAGCGTAGAAAATGAAGAACAAGCAAATCAGCTGCAAGAGGATCTTGATCATATTACGGAGTGGGCTGATAAATGGGGTATGGCTGTTAATGTTGGGAAATGTCAAGTGCTACATTTAGGACATGGAAATAAGTATACAAGTTATTATTTGCAAGGTTCAGTCATTAGTCAGGCAGACAAAGTTACTGATCTGGGGATCTTAATAAGTCAGGATTTAAAGTTTAGCCAACAGTGCAGCATTGCTAGTAACAAAGCCAATACGATGATTGGGTTTATCAATAGATCTATTTCAAACAAATCTAAAGAAGTTCTTCTGCCCTTATGTAGAAGTTTGGTAAGACCCCATTAGGACTATGCTGTTTAGTTTTGGTTTCCTTATCTTAAGAAAGATATTAATGTATTGGAAAGGGTTCAAAGGCGGGCTACAAGGCTAATAAATGGACTTTCCCACTTAGATTGTGATTCCAGGCTTAGAAGGCTAAAAATGTACAGTCTTGAGCAAAGAAGAGACCGAGGGGACATGATTCAGTTGTTTAAATTTATTAAAATGAAAGATGTTACGGGGCTGAAGTTTAGCACTGAAAACAGGACAAGGGGTCATTGTTTTAAGCTATTTAAATCTCAGGCTAACATGAATATTAGGAAAAATTATTATTTTAGCAGGGTAGTGGAACCTTATAACAGCTTACAGGAAGAGGTGGTAATGAGCAAGGGAGTGGATAGTTTTAAGAGGGCCATTGATCTTCACTGGGGATTGTAAATTGACTAGGACCTGCCTAGCTGGGCCCAGAGCCTGTTGCTGGTCGTCACTTTTGTATTTGTATTTGTATTCTATTTGTATAAGTAAGTTAATAGTTCTTAGCATATGAATTTATATTAAAGTTTTGGTTCAGTACATTTCTGACCATGTGATGGCACAAAATGTAACAGGAGGGTCTATTTACTCCTATGGAAAATACCATCTTCTTCATAACTATTTTCTCCTTTTTGTTTTAAGGAGTTGGTCGATTTGGCAAGTGAGGCATCCATATCCTAAATTAAAAGTAACACTAAAACAGAGAGAAAAAAAAAGTTTTCTTGCCGTGTGTAAGTTAAATTCACGTTTATATTTTAATTCTGCTCAAACTGTTAAAAATTGACGATTGACTGATATTTATTACTGATTCATGTTGAATGTGTATAAATAAATATATTCTCCATTTACATACGAATGTGCCTATCAATAAACCCTGTGAAAATCATGTGGTTTATAATTGATACAACTTTTACAGGAGACTCATCAGTTGGTCCATTTAACAACAGGAAACTGCCTGGATTGTGATTTTAACCTTCGAAAGATATTTATGAACCATTGCCAAAATAGCTCAATTAGCCAAAAGTGGACATTTGAAAAGATGAGCTGAGATATGAATGAGAACGAAACGACGTAATGCAATTTTGAGTACGGTTATAAAAACGTCACTGAAAACATGAAATGCTTGGTAAAATTCTATCAAATCATACAGAGTTTTAATTAAAACTCTGAATGCGTTTATATTTGCATTAAAACTTGTATATGATTTTAATAAATTTATTTCAAATACAATCAACTTTCTTGGTTTTATGCTTAAATATTTTGCATAAATACACACACATACGCAGGCCCTTATTTAAGGTGTCATATTCGTGCGATCGCCCCCCCCCCCCCGACCTTCAAAAACAGAAAACGTTTGAAAATTAGAAAAAATTCCGGGAGAAGATCAAAGAACCTCTCCTACCCTCTCCTACATAAAACAAATTATCTAATTGCGTTTTTGGGCCTTTAGTTCCAAAGAATTTCCAGTAAAGAGTCCCCAAAACCCTCTCCCATAAGTTATTGAAGTTCATCTAAATTTTTGCGTATTTGAAGTATTAGGTACGACAAATTACCGGGGAGAAAAGTCCTTGGTCCCATCCTTTTCTCTTACGTTACCAAAATTGGCCCACAATCGCGTTTTTAAGGCTCAGTTCCAAAACAATTTCCAAGGGAAGACCACAAGACCTCTTATGCCTTTAATTTTAACAAAAATAAATAAATAAAACGTCTAAATTTCGTTTTTTGGATCTTCAATATCGACACCTTTCTGGGAGCGACTTTTGAACCCCATGTCATCGCATAATGTCATTAAAGATGGCTTACAATTGCGTCTTTCAGACTTCAATATACTAAAAGTTTTCCGAAGAAAATACGGCCCCCCTCCTTCCCCTCCAATCCTTCTTCCTTTATCTTCCATCATCATCGAAGATGTTAGCGAGTTAAACTTCAATGAGAAATTTTAATTTGTTTTGTGGTAATAGGATGATCAAATGTGACACGCATAATTGACACGTTTTAAGAACATCTAAAATAGCCAACGAATACCAGAACTGTTGAAATAGGCAAGCATTCTTAGTGATATCCAAGCCGTAAAAGAAAAGAAAATAAAAAGAGCTAGCTGTTGTAAAGCAAAACTGAAACTGTTGAGTATTACAAGTAGGTAACTACAAATTTGGAAAAATGGAATGTTTCACTTCTATTAAAAAATATTGTTTGAATGGAGTCAGAAATACTTTCAATTGAAAAAACTTAAATTATGGCAGTTTATAACATTTAAATAATTTTTCAGTTTCCCCATAAATCATGAAAAATCAATAACCTCTAGAGTATCCTCAAAGCAGTAACATCCTCGAAGAAAAACTGAATTGTAGCTACCAACTTGTAGCATTCATCTCATAAAATTTAAACGAGCTGTGAGCCACCCCTGCAGGTTATATATGCAGCTGGCTGAACTTTCTCAAACGACCTGGTAAAGTCCTCGAAAAGTCTTGACACAACGGGTTTTTTTTTTTTTTTTTTTTTGAGCAGGTAGGTATATGGTAACACACCTCAAAGAAGCACCTTCCTTGCAAGTTATTGCAGACTGGTTCTGGGGAGGAAAATACTGCTTTTGAAATAAATTCCTCGAGATTTTCAAAAAAAAAAAGAACTTTTATTACAAATTAATTATCAGTAATATTTTTTTGTTCCTAATGCGAAAAGTAGTTGGCACATCTAACCTGAATGAAATAAAAGTTGAATATGATATGTCTGCACCCTCACCCCCCCCCCCCCCCTGCAGCCTGTAGGCATCAAACAAATACCAGAGGTACCCAACTTAGACCATTGAGAGATTAAAAGTGACGTTTTTCTTCCTTTGTCTCTGTTCTACAAGAAATTTCAACTTTTTAACCCGTAACAGGGGAGGTGAAAAAGTAGGACGTAACAGGGGACGTCCTCAGAGACCGCTCTATTTAAAAAATTCTTACAAATCGTGTAGTTAAGATACAGTCCTGCAATTTCCCTCGGGTTTTCTTTGAATTTTATTAGCACGGGGAAAAAATCTTTTTTAACTTTGAGTCGAAATATACCTTTTCTGAGAAAATTTTGCTTTTGGCTAGAGTCTTAAGATTTTTCGAGAAAGTCATATGCTGCAGTAAATAACTCACTATTCGTAATAAGAATGAATCTGTTATTTATTAATGATTTCATTTTTAGCTGTTTAATATATACAGAAAATTTTAGTACCAGAAAATTGATTATATCAAGTTACGGGAAAATTTTGACAACCCTTTAACTACTAGTATTTCGAGAAATAATTCAGTCTTCATTGTCCCTGGAACTTCATTGCGTAACGTTTGTGAACATTTCAAACAACTCCCAACCTCATCTAGAATATTTTGCATCTCTTCCACATAACGCGGATAAGATTAAATGAACCTTTATCCGCGATTTCTAACGTTAAGAGCCATGTCTACTTCTGACGAAAATTGTAACACTGAAGGGGAGGCGCGGTCTCACACACAGCTTCTAAGAATTAAATGAAATTTAAACCATATGTGTTGTTGTTGTCTTGTGCCAGCTAGGCTGGCAATTTGGGGTGCACTGCTTTACTTTTCCAACTGTACCGTAATTTGATGTGAAGTCCGACTTCCACAGTACACACATGCCACAGAGACCCGTTTATAGGGTGGGCAACCATTCACAGCACTGCAACACATTCATACAAAGGAAGGACAAGAGAGAGAAAGTACATCCATGCCCGAGCCGGGATTCGAACCCGGGACCACCACGTCGCAGTCAGATTCCTCTGACCACTAGACAAGGCGGGCAGCATTTAAACCATATGCACTTGCCTAAAGCTATTGATAAGCAAGGAGGGTGTTCAAGGAAACAAAATAAAAAGCTTTTGGGAAAAACCTTTCAATCGGACTGAAACTGAAATAGGGGTGATCGGATGAACTTTTGAGCGGTCTGTGAGACTGCACCTCCCCTGTTAAGTATTAACATGCCTTATTGCAGTGCGCATAACTGTAATGAAAGAGGAAGAAACGGAGGATTATGTGCTGTATATGAATGCAAATCACGAAGTTCACAATTTTGAAAGTATAAGTAATTAAACTAGGTAACAAATAATTCATAAATTCGCATTTTTCTGAGAAATAAAGATTTTTTTTCCGATTTAAAATAAGGAAAATAATTCCATATACTTTATTCATGAAAAATGTAAAATTAGCTACTATTTGATTTTCAAGGTTGAAAAAGTAAACAAAATTTATATACATAATTCCAGCAACTTTTTTTTTTTTTTTTTTTGCCATATTTGGCTCGTTTCCTATTTTATCGAAATGTCTTTTAAGTTTCGTTTTTTAATATTTTACCTTTTGTCTGTAAATTGAAATGTAATACTTTTTGTGTTACATATTTTGCAAATTTTAAAAGTTTTTTTATGTTTTTCCACTTTAGCTTTCCACAAGATGAGAAACTAAGGAACAAAATGGTGATCACTTTTTTCATTTCACCACCCACTTTTACACGCAATAAAAAAATGTGCGCTATGAATGCACTTCTCTAAAATCAGCCAATCTCCAACTTGTGAAGTCTATTTGAAACTGCAATTCGGATTTCAGAAAGAACTTTTTTCTAATTCCGAACACAAAATATTTCAAATATGTTTAGAATTTCTAAAATTTTCTCGATTATTCAACGATCAAATCAAAAAAAAAAAAAAAAACAACCATTGCTGTAAAGTAAAACTATAAAAAATGTTCAAACACTCAAATTTGAGAAGGAGGGGGGGGGGGAGGAGTTTGTATCTTGAAATATATATAATAGTCAACCCGTGCGGAACTCCGCACTGTGCTTCAAATCGCTTCATGTGGCATTTCGCTCTTAAAAATTTTAAAGAAAGAACATTATGAAAAATAATCGAAAAAAGTTAAAGTAAACGAGAAAAAGTAGTAAACGCAAAAAAGAAAGCATGTAATTTGAAGACATCAGCAACAAAACCTCGTTAATTCCAATGTTGTGATAATGTGATCATCGCTCACCTTTTGGTTGTACGTAGTTTCAATGCAAACAAAAATATCATTAAAAGTGTGCCTGAGCGACTCGTGAAAAAGCAGTAATTGTGCATGTGAAAAAACGGGTTGTGGCAAATACAGTCCTGCCTATGTGAGCATCTGACATGAAAAAAAAAAGAAACCTTAAAGATATATTTATTGGCACGGATTTGAACTGGCGCCATTCTGATTAATAGCACGACACTCCAACCAACCGAGCAGTTGTTCCTTCCTTTTTAGATGCTATTCATTGAAGCAATGTGGTAATAAAAACTGCAAAAAAGCTTTTTGCCAAAAAAAAAAAAAACACGCGGCTATGTTTTGTCATTAGCCAGCATGATACGCATAAAAACTATTCGTAAAACATGGGATTTGATTAAGGAATGAGGAAGTTCTCGCATATAGCAATTGAAACAAACAGTTTAGAGAAATAATAAATTAGATTGAAAAAAGGTGTTTTTATTTTTTTTAAATTGGTATAATTTCGCATAGCAGGCTGCTTTAACAGTTATGGCTTGAATGCCAGCACATGTCTTTCTTTGAATCGAACATTTAAAATTCAAAACCAAAAGCAGTTGAACTGAGTCCATTTTTAAGTGTAATTTTTCGAACGTAGACAAAATGCGTCCCCCCCCCCCCCCGAAAGCAGAGGAGTAGAAAATGATTTCTTACTAATGAAGTTGATAATAATTTTAATGTTTTACATAGTATTCGAATAGATACTTAAAGGTTTAACTGGGTGAAACTCGTAATTTCAATTTGGCGTAGTATTTTTTCATTTATACAAAAGGTCGAAAACTGCAATGAGAAAAATATACGTTTCAGCATACAATGAAAAAGTTTGTCTGCCCAAATTGGATTCCCTTGAGAACTGAATTTTTAAATCTAATACCTGTTTTTTATTCTAACATTATGCTTAATGGTCTGAACGAAGTCAAAGCTAAAAAAAAAAAAAAAGAAAGAAAGAACACCCTACGATTAATAGTCAATTTATCTGAATAATAACTGTAGCCTGCATACAGGAGTCGAAATGAAATGTAGCTTTCCCGTCGTATTTATTTTATTGCCTTACGCGTGTTATCTGTTGTATGTTATGAGTTTATGACTATGTATGAGTATGTTATGGGCATTTAAAATCTGCATATGTTAATTAATTATGCTTTAATTGCCCTGCTATATTTTCAAAATCATAGTTTTCCAAACTGAAAATATACGTGCATGAAACGGAAAATATTTATATTATAAACTGAAAACATCAGTTCATGAAACGGAAAATATCTATATTAAAAACTGAAAACATCAGTTGATAAAACGGAAAATATTCCGATTGAGAACGGAAAATAAAAGTTTTGAAACGGAAAGTGTTCGTGATAAAAACGGAAAGTGTCAGTATGAAAAAACGGAAAGCAGCCGTGATAACGGAAAAAAACCACTTCTGTAAAAAAAAAAAAAAACGGAAAATTGTCGGCAACTCTGCTGCCAGTACATTTTTCGTTTTTTGAATGGAATTTTAAAATACAGTGTACATGTAATGCGCAATATAAATCTAAATTAGCTAAAATGTCGGACAGCCCGGCGAGCCCGAAGTTCAGCTAGTTTATAGCCGAACACTCTACCAAAAAAAAAACTTATCAATTTAACCGAACAACTAAGTCCAGTGCTTTTAAGCTATTAAAAAAAAAAGAAAAAAAAAACAGGTTAATTGTAGGGTTTTTTTTTTTTTTTTTTTTTTTTTTGCCGCAAGCGATGGAAAAAAATGAAAAATTGTATTAAAATTTCGCTTCAAAAAAAATCTGCACAAGAACTACAGGCTGCATCAAGGTTTTGCAACAGCAAAGGGCGGCTCCGAAAAGTTGATTTTTAGACCGTAAGTCTATTTTTCATCATTAGCTGGCCCGATAAGCTTTAAAATGAGGGGGAATTCCTTCAAGAAATAAGAAAGATCTCGCATACCTACAGAAAAATAAATCACAAAAATAATGTATAAGATAAGATATTGTAGAAAAGTGTTATTATTTTTGAAAATTTATACAATTTGTTATCGCAGGCTGCTTGAACCGTTATGGCTTAGATGACAGCACGTGTTTATCTTTTAACCGAACGGTTAAAATACAAAACCAGTTGAACTAAGTTCGTTTTTTTAGCGTAGCTTTTCGAATGTAGTAAAAGTGTGACTATCTATTTGTTTTTCGCCGAAATAAGGAAAAAAAATTATGATATTTTACCCATCAAGTTGTTAGTAATTTTGATGTTTTACTTCGTATTCTAATAAATATTTATAGTTTAACTAAATGAAAAGTGTTATTTCATTTTGTGGTAGAAAATTTTTTTATTTGTGCAAAGTGTCGAAAACTGTCATTAAAAGAATCAACATATCAGTATATATATATATTTATTTATTCTGAACAAAAAACTATTCCATTGTAGCCTGAAATCTTAAATCTGATACTTATATTTTCGCTTACATTATGCTTTAGCTTTCTGACCTGTAGCCAAAGCTTTAAAAACAAAAAAAAAAAAAGAAGAACAACGAAGAATCGATATAGCTACATGTTGCAACAAGTTTTCGTAACGGCAGGAGGCGTATCCATCTCATAAACTTTATTACCTCAATTGTATTATTTATTGTTTTCATGTGATGAAAGATATTTGTCTATTTTTATTATGGAGATCGTTCGGGCCGAGTCCGAATACTCATCCTTCTGGTTACCATTTGAACGCTCTGCCGATCGAGCAATTCAGGTCTGTCGGTCACAGCGCAAGTTAAACTTATATATTTAATCGAAAACCTTAATTTGGTGTTTTAAAACATGTTTTTTCGACAGGAAAAAAAAACAATTTTTAGACCATGGGTCTATTTTTCGTCATTAGCCTGCACGGCAAGCTTTAAAATGAGATTTAAATCTAAGAACTCGATCACGAATTGAGAAACATCTCCCGTAGGAACAAAAAACAGGCTACAGAAATAATATATAAAGATATTTGAAAATATTGATTCAAAGTTTGACATTAAAAAATTAGTTGTGGATGAAGGGGACTTTATAATCATGGGTATGTTTCTATTGAGAACTGAGAGAAATAAAATTTTTATTATCATTTGCTCGAATTTGTATGTATGTACAGCTGCGTCACGACGGATTGACAAAGGGATGGGTCCGCTCCGGGTGTGATATCATTCCTGGCGTGACGTCCAAAATGTAGTTAAGAGTTTATGAAAAATATGCATATGCTGAAATGTCACTCAAGATTTTAAGTTATGCGTTGTTTGTGTAACCCAGTAGCATCATTTTAATGGGGGGGGGGGCATTTACGCCGGGTTACACCTAAAATGTAATTAGGAAGCACACACACATATATATAAGGATTTTTTTCCAACACTTAATTAATTTATTTTTTAAAATTTTCTTTGTGTTTTAACCTTGTTTTTGCAATTGATAAATCCTTAATTCGTTTTATTAATTTTCTTTAAAAAAAAACTTTAACGGGGTAAGAAATGCTAAAAAAAGTTTGAAATACAATTTATCATCATCAATTAAAATAATTTAAAACTTTTAACATCATTTTCACAAACTTAATATGTTATTTATTTTCAGAAGGCATGAAATAGTAACTGAATTAGTAAAAAAACTATCTTGCACTGTAAAAAGAAAGAGAAAAAGAAAAAAGCAATTTCCATTCATTGTAAAGAATTTTACTTTGCTGCTATTTACCCTGTTTTGAAAACGTGTGTGAAATACTAACTCTATTTCTCAATGAGCGCAACTTTTAGAACCATTTTAGAATTAGAATAACTCAAAAATATACAGTAGAAATCAGAAAAAAAAAACACTTATCTATGAATCAGTAAACTATGCGCTTGCGGATAACAGAAACAAAAATGTGACAAAACATTTCAGGCAGAAGGTAAAAAAGTTAAAATCGAATACTATTTAAATCCCTACAATAGTTAATGCAACTCTGCGAAACTTTCCTCCGTAGTAGGACTCAGTCACGTGGTCTCCCCTCTCTTTCCCCCAAGAAAATTCCTGTGACAACAACCACACCCACTTGCCGTATTTATGTGTTAATGACTTAAGGCAGCGTTTCTTAAATTGTGTTCCGCGGAACCCCAGGGTTCCACGGAGCTCTCTCTGGGGTTCCATGAAATCTGTATATTTTCTTTTCACACCTTTCAAATCTGTCACTTAAAAAATCGACAAAAATAACGCCTTTTGAAAACTACATTTACTGTCACTTTCGCATCTAGTCTAAGCGTTATTGCCAATCTGGAATAGCCACTATGGGAACAATTTTATTTCTCGCCTAAAATAATGCAAATTTTGACTACCAAAAATAGCATGAAATGGTGCCTTTAAGGTTTTAATTTCGAATTTTTTTCGACATCAATCCCAAAACGACTTTTTTTCAGCTAATTCTCCAAAGAATACATAAAATTGTGTTTTAAAATCTTCAATTTTGAAAATGTTTCGGAAGAAGCTATTAACTTCCTAATAGCGCCAAAAAAAAAGTTTAAAAGTGGCTTCAATGTTGAACAAATTTCGGGAAAGCACCCCAAATCCCTCTGCTACAACATTACCAAATATTGCCATAAATTACGAATTTTCTCATCAATTTCAAATACTTTGCCCTTGATACTAGCCGCTCTCCCAGTATCTATGGCAAGGCATCGATAAAGCATCGGACTTGTGACCGGAGGGTCCCGGGTTCGATCCTCGCAGGATCGAAGATCCACCGTCTTCATTAATGGTGACTGAGGGACGTTAAATATGCTCTTGGTCACTAAGTCCTCCAAGTGAAACGATACCTCTGGGGAGGCTGGACCAGGGATTGCTCGGCTACTGCCCTGGTTCAAAATATCAGAGATGTTTTCAGGGTTCCATCCAACTGGTTAAGCCACAAATAGTGGCAGGTACGGGGGACTCCTAGAGTGAAAAGTGTCTATGGCAGCAGTTGAAAGGACAATTTAAGCATTTAACGAGTGATGACCAATTTAAGGAGGAGTACTGGTCACGAGAGTCTAAATGGTTAAGTTCTGTCTAAAGTCCATACATATACAGCGACTCTAGTTCTGTCTGGGGGAACACAGAGTGGCATCAAAAACTGATTTGTAAATAAATTAAAAAAAATTAAAAAATAAGAGGTATTTAAAAAATTTTAATTTTAAGGCTTTAGAAATTTTTCTTCTTAAATTTAAATGAATTATTAACACTTTTGTAGGTAAAGTACATAAGTATTTCTTTTTCTAATCTAGAAGATATTTTAATCATATAACTCATGCATAAATTCTGAGGTTATTTATCCCTTCTAAAAATTCTGAGTATTTCTCAGAATCACAAATAGAAGTGTACTGATATTTTACAATAACAAATAATAATTAGCAAGCATCAATACTTAAAATGATCTATAATTATGTGTATGTACCTAGCGATTTAATGACATTTGACAAATAGTTAATGTGATAGTCTCTTTGAGGTAAGAACCTGGGCATTCTCCGGAACGGAGAACGGAGTGCGGCTACGCCATTGCAAACTATTGAAACACCAGGGGTTCCATTAAAAAAGTGAGCTTTAAAAAGGGTTCCATTAATCAAAGAAATTAAGAAACGCTGATCTAAGGTATCCATATGGGGTGGGAGATGCTCTTGCGGGGATGGGCACCTATGCAATGACAAGAAGAAGTGCTAGTGAGATTGAGCCTCCTACACCAAAGACTACACCCAGCACATTCTTCGATTGTAGCAATTCAAGGGAGCCCCTACAGATAGGTGTAGCTTGAGCTTCGCATAGTGTCCCAAAACCTAATCGGGTCCTGTGCACGCGCACAACCAGGATGAGCGAATCCGCGTTGGTTTTTCAAACCACAATAAAAATAACTAGTCGACCCGTGCGGAACTCCGCACTGTACTTCGAATCGTTTCATAAGGCATTTCGCTCTTTAAAAATTTCAAAGAATGAATATTATGAAGAAAAACCGAAAAAAGTAAACGGAAAAAGGTAAGCGCACAAGAGAAGGCATGTAATTTGAAGACATCAGTAACAAAACCTCGTTAAATACAACGTTGTGATAATTTGATCATCGCTCCCCTTTTGGTTGTACGTATTTTCAATGCAAATATAAATATCATTAAAAGTGTGGCTGAGTGACGCGTGAAAAATCTGTAATTTTGCATGTGAAAAAACAGGTTGTGGCAAATACAGTTCTGCCCATGTGAACATCTGACGAAAAAAAAAAAGAAACATTAAAGAGATGAATAAAATATGACAACGTATATAAAGTACAAATTGAGAATGGAAAAAGGTTTAAAAACTTTTTTAACCTTTTTCCATTCTCAATTTGTACTTTATATACGTTGTCATATTTTATTCACTATGCAGTACAAAGTTTTCGACTACTTTTTATGTATTAAAGAGATATTTAGTGGCACGGTTTCGAACTGGCGCCATTCTGACTAACAGCCCGACACCCCAACAAACCTAGCAACTGTGCCTTCCTTTTCGAATGCTATTCATTGAAGGAATGCGTAATAAAACACAGTAAAAAAAAATTTGGCCGAAAAAAATATAATAAGATCATGCGTCTATGTTTTGTCATTAGCCAGAATGATACGATTTAAAATTATTCGTAAAACATGGAATTTGATTAAAGAATGAGGAAGATCTCGGGTAGCGATTGAAACAAACATTCTAGAGAAGTAACAAAGTCGGTTGAAAAAATAAGTGTTTTTATTTTTGAATATTCAACGATTTCCCATAGCAGGCTTCTTTAACCTGTACGGCTTAAAAGCCCGCACTTGTTTTTCTTCTAATCGAACACTTAAAATTCAAAACCAAAATCAGTTGAACTGAGTCCGTTTTTTAAGTGTAATTTTTCGAACGTAGACAAAATGTTTTTTTTTTCCAGCCGAAAGCAGAGGAGTAGAAAATGATTTCTTACTAATGAAGCTGATAATAAATGTTTTATATCGTATTCGAATAAATAATTAAAGATTTACTGGTTGAAACTCGTAGTTTTAATTTGGCGTAGTATTTTTTCATTTGTACAAAAGTTCGAACACTGCTATTAGAAAAATCTACATTTCAGCATACAATGAAAATGTTTTTCTGCACAAAAAGGATTCCCTTGAGGTATATTTAATACTTTTTTTTTATGCTTACATTATGCTCAGTGGTCTGGACGGAGTCAAAGCTTAAAAAAAGAGGGAAGAACACCCTTCGATTAAGCAGTCAACTTATCTGAATGATAACTGTAGCCTGCATAAAGGAGTCAAAACACCAAATAGCATTCCCATTGCATTTATTTTATTACGTGTGTTATCTGTTGTATGTTATGAGTACATGTAATGCGTAATATTACTGTAAATTTGCTATTATGTCGGATAGCCCGAACTGGCCCGAAGTTCAGTTTATAGCCGAACGCTCAACCGAAAAAAAATAAAAACTGCACAGGTAATTTTAAATTTTTTTTTCTTGCCGAGAAGTGTTTTTATTTTTGAAAATTTTTTTTCTACAATGTGTTATCGCAGGCTGTTTGAACCGTTATGACTTAGATGGCAGCACGTGTTCATCATTTAACAGCACGGTTAAAATACAAAATAATTTGAACTAAGTTCTTTTTTAAGCGTAGCTTTTCAAATGTAGTAAAAATGTGATAGGCTATTTGTTTTTTTTTTTTTTTTTTTTTTTTTGCAAAAAGAAGAAAAATATATATATTACCCTTTAAATTGAGGTAGTATTTGTTTTATTTGTACAAAGAGTCAAAAACTCATTAGAAGAATCTATATTTCAACATACGATTTATTTACTGAACAAAAAACAATTCCAATGTAGTCTGAAATCTTAAACCTGATACTTATATTTTCGCTTACATTATGCTTTAATTTTCTTCCCGGAGCCAAAGCGTAAGAAAAAAAAAACCTTACAATGGAGTATCAATTTAGCTCCATGTTGCATCAAGTTTTCATAACAGCTAGGAGCGTTTCTACCTCATGTATTCCCTCATATTTGTTATTCATAGTTCATGTACTGCGCGATATTTTTCAAATTTTTTGATGCAGATTGTCCGGAAGTGAACCCGAACACGCATTCTCCTGATTACCAGTCGAATGCTCTGCCGATCAAGCTATTCAGCTCTGTCGGTAACACTGCAAGTTAAAGTTATAAATTTAACCGAAAACCTCATTCTAGTTCTTTAAAACAGGTTTTTTGCTCGAAAAAACAATTTTTAGACCGTGGGTCTACTTTTCGTCAGTAGCCTGCACGATAAGCTTTAAAATAAGGTGAAAATCAAAGAAATCGATCAAGAATTGAGGAAAATCTCGCGTAGAAACCAAAAACAGGCTACAGAAATAATATATAAGGACTAGTTGACCCGTGCGGAACTCCGCACAGTGCTTCGAATCGTTTCATAAGGTATTTCGCTCTTTAAGAATTTCAAAGGAAGAACATTGTGAAGAAGAACCGAAAAAAAAGTAAGCGCAGAAGAGAAGGCATGTAATTTAAAGACATCAAAAACAAAACCTCGTTAAATACAACGTTGTGATAATTTGATCATCGCTCACCTTTTGGTCGTACATATTTTCAATTCAAACATAAATATCATTAAAAGTGTGGCTGAGTAGTGACTCGTGAAAAAGCAATAATTGTGCGTGTAAAAAAACAGGTTGTGGCAAACAGAGTCCTGCCCATGTGAGCATCTGACGATTGATTGATCATTGACTGACCGAGAGATATTTATTGGCACGGATTCGAATTGGCGCCATTCTGAGTAACAGCCCGGCACCCCAACAAACCTAGCAATTGCGCCTTCCTTTTCGAAAGCTATTCATTGAAGGAATGCGTAGTAAAAAACAGCAAAAAAGCTTTTTGCCAAAAAAAAATAAGAAATAATAATAATAAGATCATGCTTCTATGTTTTGTCATTAATCAGCATGATACGATTTAAAATTATTCGAAAAGCATGGAATTTGATTAAAGAATGACGAAGATCTCACGTAGCAATTGAAACAAACATTCTAGAGAAGTAATAAATTAGATTGAAAATAAGTGTTTTTATCTTTGAATATTGAACTATTTCACATAGAAGGTTGCTTTAACAGTTACGGCTTAAATGCCCGCACATGTTTCTCTTTTAATCGAACACTTAAATTCAAAACCAAAACCAGTTGAACTGAGTCCGTTTTTTAAGTGTAATTTTTCGAACGTAGACAAAATATTTTTTTTTTTTTTTTCAGCAGAAAGCAGAGGAGTAGAAAATGATTTTTTGCTAATGAAGTTGATAATAATTTTAATGCTTTCTATCGTATTCGCGCGAATAAAAAATTAAAGGTTTACTGGGTGAAACTCGTAATTTTAATTTGGCGTAGTATTTTTTCATTTGTACAAAAGGTCGAACACTGCTGTTAGAAACATCTACATTTCAGCATACAATGAAAATGTTTTTCTGCACAAAAAGGATTTCCTTTTGGTAAATCTAATACTTTTTTATGCTTACATTATGCTGAGTGATCTGGATGTAGTCAAAGCTTAAAAAAAGGAAGAACACTCTTCGATTAACAGTCAACTTATCCGAATGATAACCGTAGCCTGCATAAAGGAGTCGAAACACCAAGTAGCAATCCCACTGCATTTATTTTATTACGTTTGTATGTTATGAGTACATGTAATGCGTAATACTAATATAAATTTGATATTCTTTCGGACAGCCCAAAGTTACCCGAAGCTCGAATAGTTTATAGCTGAACGCTCTACCGAAAAAAACTTATCAATTTAACCGAATAACTAAGTCCAGTGCTTTTAAGCTTTATTAAAATATGAACACACACACAGGCTATTTTTTTTTGCTGAAAGCGACGTAAAAAATGGAAAACTGCATTAGAACTTTGCTTTTAAAAAATGCATAAGAACTACAGGCAGCATCAAGGTTTTGAAACAGCAAGGGGCGTTTTCGAAAACTTGATTTTTCGACCATAAGTCTATTTTTCTTCATTAGCCAGCCTGATAAGTTTTAAAATGAGAAGGGAATAATATATAAGATAAGATATTGAAGAAACATTTTTTTATTCTTGAAAATTTTTACAATTTGTTACCGCAGGCTGCTTGAACCGCTATGACTTAGATGGCAGCACGTGTTCATCATTTAACAGAACGGTTAAAATACAAAATAAATTGAACTATGCTCTTTTTTTAAGCGTAGCTTTTCGAATGTAGTAAAAATGTGATAAGCTATTTGTTTTTTTGCAAAAAGAAGAAAAAATATATATTTTACCCTTCAAATTGAGGTAGTAATTTTTTTATTTGTACAAAGAGTCAAAAACTCATTAGAAGAATATATATTTCAATATACGATTTATTATTTTTTTTCTGAACAAAAAACAATTCTATTGTAGTCTGAAATCTTAAACCTGTTACTTATATTTTCGCTTACATTATGCTTTAATTTTCTTACCGGAGCCAAATCTTAAAAAAAAAAAGCCTTACAATTAAGCATCAGGTTTTCATAACAGCAAGGAGCGTTTCCTTCTCATTTATTTTATTCCTTGGTAGTCGTTATTCACTTAATTAAGTGTTCATTTAATGCGCGATACTTCTCTTAATTTTTTGTTGCAGATTGTCCGGACGCGGGCCCGAACACGGATTCTCCTGGTTACGAAGAGAACGCTCTGCCGATCAAGCTATTCAGCTCTGTCGGTCGTAGCGCAAAATTAAAGTTATAAGTTTAACCGAAAACCTCATTCTGGTTCTTTAAAACAGGTTTTTTCGGCTGAAAAAAAAACAATTTTTAGACCGTGGGTCTATTTTTCGTCAGTAGCCAGCACCATAAGCTTTAAAATAAGGCGTAAATCAAAGAAATCGATCTAGAATTGAGGAAAATCTGGCGTAGAAACCAAAATCAGGCTACAGAAATAATATATAAGGATGTAAGCGAAAATATAAGTAACAGGTTTAAGATTTCAGACTACAATAGAATTGTTTTTTGTTCAGAAAAAAAATAATAAATCGTATATTGAAATATATATTCTTCTAATGAGTTTTTGACTCTTTGTACAAATAAAAAAATTACTACCTCAATTTGAAGGGTAAAATATATATTTTTTCTTCTTTTTGCAAAAAAACAAATAGCTTATCACATTTTTACTACATTCGAAAAGCTACGCTTAAAAAAAGAGCATAGTTCAATTTATTTTGTATTTTAACCGTTCTGTTAAATGATGAACACGTGCTGCCATCTAAGTCATAGCGGTTCAAGCAGCCTGCGGTAACAAATTGTAAAAATTTTCAAGAATAAAAAAATGTTTCTTCAATATCTTATCTTATATATTATTCCCTTCTCATTTTAAAACTTATCAGGCTGGCTAATGAAGAAAAATAGACTTATGGTCGAAAAATCAAGTTTTCGAAAACGCCCCTTGCTGTTTCAAAACCTTGATGCTGCCTGTAGTTCTTATGCATTTTTTAAAAGCAAAGTTCTAATGCAGTTTTCCATTTTTTACGTCGCTTTCAGCAAAAAAAAAATAGCCTGTGTGTGTGTTCATATTTTAATAAAGCTTAAAAGCACTGGACTTAGTTATTCGGTTAAATTGATAAGTTTTTTTCGGTAGAGCGTTCAGCTATAAACTATTCGAGCTTCGGGTAACTTTGGGCTGTCCGAAAGAATATCAAATTTATATTAGTATTACGCATTACATGTACTCATAACATACAAACGTAATAAAATAAATGCAGTGGGATTGCTACTTGGTGTTTCGACTCCTTTATGCAGGCTACGGTTATCATTCGGATAAGTTGACTGTTAATCGAAGAGTGTTCTTCCTTTTTTTAAGCTTTGACTACATCCAGATCACTCAGCATAATGTAAGCATAAAAAAGTATTAGATTTACCAAAAGGAAATCCTTTTTGTGCAGAAAAACATTTTCATTGTATGCTGAAATGTAGATGTTTCTAACAGCAGTGTTCGACCTTTTGTACAAATGAAAAAATACTACGCCAAATTAAAATTACGAGTTTCACCCAGTAAACCTTTAATTTTTTATTCGCGCGAATACGATAGAAAGCATTAAAATTATTATCAACTTCATTAGCAAAAAATCATTTTCTACTCCTCTGCTTTCTGCTGGAAAAAAAAAAAAAAAACATTTTGTCTACGTTCGAAAAATTACACTTAAAAAACGGACTCAGTTCAACTGGTTTTGGTTTTGAATTTTAAGTGTTCGATTAAAAGAGAAACATGTGCGGGCATTTAAGCCGTAACTGTTAAAGCAACCTTCTATGTGAAATAGTTCAATATTCAAAGATAAAAACACTTATTTTCAATCTAATTTATTACTTCTCTAGAATGTTTGTTTCAATTGCTACGTGAGATCTTCGTCATTCTTTAATCAAATTCCATGCTTTTCGAATAATTTTAAATCGTATCATGCTGATTAATGACAAAACATAGAAGCATGATCTTATTATTATTATTTCTTATTTTTTTTTTTTGGCAAAAAGCTTTTTTGCTGTTTTTTACTACGCATTCCTTCAATGAATAGCTTTCGAAAAGGAAGGCGCAATTGCTAGGTTTGTTGGGGTGCCGGGCTGTTACTCAGAATGGCGCCAATTCGAATCCGTGCCAATAAATATCTCTCGGTCAGTCAATGATCAATCAATCGTCAGATGCTCACATGGGCAGGACTCTGTTTGCCACAACCTGTTTTTTTACATGCACAATTATTGCTTTTTCACGAGTCACTACTCAGCCACACTTTTAATGATATTTATGTTTGAATTGAAAATATGTACGACCAAAAGGTGAGCGATGATCAAATTATCACAACGTTGTATTTAACGAGGTTTTGTTACTGATGTCTTTAAATTACATGCCTTCTCTTCTGCGCTTACTTTTTTTTCGGTTCTTCTTCACAATGTTCTTCCTTTGAAATTCTTAAAAAGCGAAATACCTTATGAAACGATTCGAAGCACTGTGCGGAGTTCCGCACGGGTCAACTAGTTATGCTTTAATTTTCTTACCGGAGCCAAATCTTAAAAAAAAAAAAAAAAAAAAAAAGCCTTACAATTAAGCATCAGGTTTTCATAACAGCAAGGAGCGTTTCCTTCTCATTTATTTTATTCCTTGGTAGTCGTAATTTACTTAATTAAGTGTTCATTTAATGCGCGATACTTCTCTTAATTTTTTGTTGCAGATTGTCCGGACGCGGGCCCGAACACGGATTCTCCTGGTTACGAAGAGAACGCTCTGCCGATCAAGCTATTCAGCTCTGTCGGTCGTAGCGCAAATTAAAGTTATAAGTTTAACCGAAAACCTCATTCTGGTTCTTTAAAACAGGTTTTTCGGCTGAAAAAAACAATTTTTAGACCGTGGGTCTATTTTTCGTCAGTAGCCAGCACCATAAGCTTTAAAATAAGGCGTAAATCAAAGAAATCGATCTAGAATTGAGGAAAATCTGGCGTAGAAACCAAAATCAGGCTACAGAAATAATATATAAGGATACATGAAATACACCGCCAGTTCAGTCATTACCAGCCGAGAACTGCAGTTTCGTGCTTATTAGCACTCATCAGCCCGGCATAGGAAAGTGACTGAGCTGGAGATAGGAAACCTCTTAAGGAAGCCAAGAATGCCAAACAAACTGGTAGCTAATGTAGCATTAGGGCAGACCACACTCTCAAAAATAGACTTTCAAATTTGACGAAATTTTCTTCGTTTTTGACGAAACCACTTCCAGGGATATGCTCCGAGCGAACATTTCGTCAAATTGAAGAAACTGCTTTTGTTACTGGTTTGAGGATGCGAATTTCGTCAAATGTAACAAAATATTTCTTCATTCTAGTTTCGTCAAATTAACAATCATTTTCGTAGTTTTGAGAGCATTAGTTTCGTCAAATTAATTTCGTCATATATGAGGACGTTAATTTCGTAAATTTTTAAGAAAATTTATTTTCTTTTTTTTATCTTGGAGCACATTAGTTTTTTTTTTTTATGTTTCAGAATACAGTCGAACATCGTTAATTCGAACACGCTTAAAATAAATAACTGCTGAAATGAACTTTTTTGCAGTCCTTGTCTTATTGTTTATTGGTTTTCGGAAAAAGCGAACCACATTTTTAATCGATTTTAATGGCCCACTTAAGTTCGTTATAACGAGGTTCGACTGTATTTTATAAGATTCGTGTGCGTGTGATCAAATTGTAACTTCAGAAGCTTACCACCGTAGTTTCCCATTTTAATGCGTATAGTCACTTTCACAGGCCCGTCATTTATGGGGTCAGGGGGTCAATTGACGCCCCCCCTTCCCGTCTTGATTTTTGAACATTCATGTTTTTACACATGACTGGCCGTCGTTTTGCTTGGTTTTCTGTAAAATTTTTATTAAGTACAGACTCTTTGCCATGTTTGGGAAAAAATTGAAATAACGGGCCTGCAGCCCCCCCCCCCCCCATCAAAAAAAAAAGACAAGTAATTGTTGAAAAAAGAGGCACATAAAATATTCAAACAAACAACTTCTTAAAAAAGGTAAAACAAATCATTGCAGATTAAACTCACCATGGTATCTAATTAAACCCCCATAATGGGGGTTTTCTTTTAAAAAATCTAATTTTTGTCGGATATTTTCCAAATTTGGCACAGAGGTTCGTTATTGGAGGCTCGGGAATTCACACAAGGTCGTTTATGTCTCTCTATGTGGGGGGGGGGGGGACAGACAATCCCGCATTGAGGGTTGTTCGTATTAAAAAAAAGTTTTTGTCCGATCTTTTTTAAATTTGCCACAGAGGTTTTTAGATGCTCAAGAATCACGCAGGGTAGTTTTCATCACTTTATAGGGGGGGAGGTCCTTGAAAAAAATCTAGTTTTTGTCGGATTTTTCCAAAGTTTGGCACAGAGGTTCTTTGATGCCTGGGGATTCACGCAGGGTAGTTTTCGTCCCTTTTTTGGGGGGGGGGCAACCCCTATGGTAGTTTTCCTACAGAACAAATCCAGTTTTTGTTGGATCTTTCCGAATTTGGCACAGTTTCGTTATTTGATGCTCAGGAATTCTCATAGGGTGGTTTTCGTTCCACTATGGGGGGCAACCCCCATACGGGGGAAGGTTCTTACGAAAAAACAGTTTTTATCATATATTTTCCAAATTTGGAACAGAGGTCCTCTGATGCTCGGAAATTCACACATGGTAGTTTTCTACCCTCCATGATGGGGGGGGGGAGCAACCCCGCATCGGGGGTTCTCCTTATATAAAAAAAAGTTTTTGTCCGATCTTTTCTAAATTTGCCATAGAGGTTCTTTGATGCTCAGGAATTCACGGAGGTTAGCTTTCGTCACTCTATGGGGGGGGCAACCCCAATGGGGGTTTTCCTTGAAAAGAAATTCATTTTTTGTCGGATCTTTCCAAAATTTGGCATAGAGGTTCGTTCATTGATGCTCAGGAATTCTCATAAAGTAGTTTTCGCGCCGCTATGGGAGACAACCACAAAATGGGGGTTTTCTTATAAAAAACCAGTTTTATCAGGACTTTTCCAAAATTGTCACAGATGTCCTTTGACGCTCGGGAATTCGCGTTTTCGTCCCGCTATGGAGTGGGAAACCATGTGTGTGTCGGGGGGGGGGGATCTTATAAGAACCCAGTTTTCGTCTGATCTGTTCCAAATTTGGTACATTTGTCTTTTGATGCTTGGGAATTCCCATATTGTAGTTTTCGTCCCGCTATGTGTGCCAAACTCCACGGGAGTTTTCCTTATAAAAATCCAGTTTTCGTCGAATCTTTTCCAGATTCGGCCCAGATGTCTTTGATGCTGGAAATCCACATAGGATAGTTTCCCATGGGGTAGTATTCATATAGGGTACTACCCCATGTGATTAAAGGACCTATGTGCCAAATTAGAAAAAGATCTGACAAAAGCCTGGATTTTTGTACGAAAAACTCCCCTAATGAAGAAGGGGGTTTGCCCCTAAAGCGGGAGGAATATTTCAAACTGTTTGGACTACATGGCGATGCATCGCTACATCGCGATGTAAGGATCGTGATGCGTCACGATGTAGAAATTCCTATATCGCCCTGTCCTACTGGGAATATAAAAGTGCTACTTCCTCAGCAGACATTGGGTTCTGAAAAATAAGTCATGTGCTACTTTTATGCACAGTTACATCGATATATGCTCGGGAGAAATTTGCTGGGGATTTTCTTCTTCATTGCATTTCATGAAAAAATTCCAGAAAAAAAAAGATTTTATCCAACTTATATCACAAATTGCAAAGAAAAAGTACAATAAAATGGACAACTTTAAGTTAGTATATCTTTGTTCTAAAATTACATACAGAAAGTGAAATTAGATTATATCTTAAGAAAAACTAACCTTTTTCATTTTCCAATCAGTTATTTGTTTTATTAATTTTGCTTGTATGTAGAATGTTTATTTGGCCAAATTTATGTTTAATACAGGAACTTTATTATTGCATGCATTTCATACTTCATACTTTGAAAACAATTCTCTGCCAAAATTGCAAAAGGTATTTGAAAATATGAATTTAAAAAAAATGCAGATGTGAAATAAATCTTTTGGTAAAACTAATTTAGTGTAATGCTTGTTAAATAATTATAAAATATACCTCTGCTTTTTACCTCTTAAGTTTTTATTATTATTTCCAAACATGTGTAACACGAAATCAATGTATAATATATGAACACTCTGAATATTGTTATAATTATGGAAAAAATCTTCGTCTGTCTTGGTTCTGATTATCTCCATGGTGTTGGATCCATCCTAAAGAGTTTTAAAAAGAAAATATATGTATAATAAGTAAATGTGTAAGTCCATGGGTGTATGCCCTCATGCACATTGATCTTTTTTCTATTTCGAGGCAAGTTTTACGATTAAATGCAGCAGCTTATTTCTGAAATAAAGCATTTTTCCACAATTTCTTTCAAAATTGTTCCCCTTTAGTTAAAAAGCTACGATTCTCATGTGACTTTAAGGAGCATCTGATTTCATTTTCATATTTTTCAAAATATGATTATTTCGACGGTGACAGCTATTTTTTCAAGCAGATTGCAAGAGTGAGTTATTTTTACAGCGGATGGGCAAAATTTTTATTTAAGCAGACAGACAATGATTTCTCTAAGTTGGTATCTGAAATTAATTTTTGAATAGCGTTTTGGAGTTAGAGTTTCTTCAATTTATCGACAATCAGCATTACTTAGCCATTAAACTAGTTAATTCCTTTGCATATCAAGTCGTAATTTTTTTTTTTTTTTTTTTTTTGAGCTATAAAAAAAAAAAAATCAAGAGTGCGACAATTGTTGATCCGTGATTTTAAATTTATTTTTTATTTCAGCCGACAGCCAAAATACACCGTTTTCTCCCGATTTTCGTTTTCAGATTTGCAGTTTTCTTGACGAATGTTTTCTGAAATACTCCCTCCACCACAAATTAGTTCTATTAAGATACTAACAAATTAGGTAGTACTGAAACTGATGATTACGATTTATTTTAACTTTTTTCAGAAATTTTATTGTGTTATGTTATCAATAAGTAACATTTACTTACCAAGCCTTACCTCCTTAAACCACTACCAAATTAGAGTCAAAAACCAAGGGCTCCAACACTCGATTAATTGATAGTATAGTACCTTGAAATCTTTAAAAAATATTCAAACAAAATCATAAAAGCGTCAGAATTAATCACTGGTACAAAAATATTCAAACGTCGCTCGACTAGTTTGAGACGGAGGGAGTATTACCAAGGAAGTATTACCTTTTCCCCAAGCATATTTGATTTCTAAAATATGTAATTTTCACGCAGTAAATAAAAAACACGCCAAGGGAGAAGAGTTGCGAAAGACAGGGGAAACCCAATAACATAGTGCTTTTCTTTGTTTGTGTCTTGAGAACTAATTTACAAATATCGATGGATTTTTTTTTTTTATTTATTATTATTATCCTTTCAATTTTTCAATGAAAGTATAGCTGTTCGGTTAAAATTTCAGATATTTTACTTTGCATCCAGCAAAAATCACATCTGCAATTTACATTTGGATTGATTGATAGTTCATCTATAAAATGCTTCTTAGTCTGGTTTCATGTAGATCCAGATTTCTCATTTTTTGTTGACAATACCTTGAAACGTGAAATATGGCAATAAAATTAATGCTGCATTAATTTTAGCCGTAGAAACTATGTATAATAGAAAAACTCATAATTATCAAAAATCATGCAATACAAATTGACATAGAAAAACTTATAAATTTAGTTTATTGAGTGTGGAAATAAACAACAAAAAATGCTTATCATTATTTTTTCAAAACATGCTACTATATATGTATTTTTTTTTAAATCGAGGTTAAACATTAAAACTCTATTTTCATTAATTTATTTTATTTGCGGAAAATTTGAAAAAAATATTGAAAATATTCTGCTGAAATATCAAGCACTAAGATAGAGTTCTTTACGGAAATTAATATCTTCTCTAACTTAAAATGATTTGTATTAAATTGATATTTACTTTCCTTCACGTTTTATGCAAGTAAAAAAAAGGCTCCACAAATAATGAACATAAGCACTTATTGCTAGAAACATCTACCGTAGGGAAAGAGATTATATAAACAACATGGGGTGTCTACGAGCATAAAAAAAAAGAGGGTATCATTTCGGATCCAAATTCGGATTATTTTTTATTGCGTCAAGCGCTTTTTTTTCCTCGAGTTTCACGGTTTTATTCAAAGATTGCTAAACAATTATTTTAAAATATTTTCTACGAACACTTTTGTGTTATAAAGTTCTTGATACTTTTTGATTATTAATTTCTTCAAAATCATATTTTATTTTGCTATTAAAATATTTCATGTAGTTTTGTAATATTGTTTGCTCATTCCAAAATATTAATTTCACTAATGGGTAGAGCAATATTTCATTGAAAATGATAAGTGTACGAACACTTTTGGGAGCAACTGTATAAATTATAACATTGAATAAAACATTACATGTAGAGTGGCAGAAGAAAAAATATCAATACTTATTGGGGAATGGGTACATATTTGTTTAAGAAAATAAAAACGCACAGTGAAAAAAAAATTTGAACTATTAAACTAAAAAATACACTTTGTTTTAAAGAAATTATTTTTGTAAAATTCATGGAGAAGAATGAAAACACATAACCATGCAATATATTCAACGGTGAAATTAAAAGCTTCAAAGTTCTATGCCTTTTATAAAAAGCGCTATATTTATCATCTGCGTTATTTTAGCTACGGTGGAATCTTTTTTGTAAGTTTAATTTGTACAAATTCTGTGGTCATGTTTGACATTTTTTTAACGAAATAAAGGAAGTACGTTTTTGGAAAATAATGTCAATCAAGCAACATTTCCTTTTGCAAATAAAAAAAACAATGCTAGTTAAGCCTAACGTGGAGGTGACTCAAAGTTAGTTCAAAAAACACAGAGTTCTAAACCAAATCGAACGGTTCGTTTTCAATTTTAATGTGTTTTAAACGCAACTATAAACACAACACTAAACAAAAATGTAACAATAAATAAAAGAAAAAGCACATCGCACATACAAATTTTAATAAATACTAACCTCTTTTTTATGAATCCTTTAGGATAATTTAACGAGCAAGTACAAGACTGAAACGAAAACTCCCAGAATGCACTGCAATATGACGAAATCGGGACGAAATAATTTCGTCAAAAAGTTGAGATTTCTGGTTTTGTCAAATATCACGTGATTTGGTGACGAAAGGATCGTCGAAAATAACGAAATAGTGCTCGAGGATTGCCAAATCGTTAAAATTGAGCGTTTCATTTTTGACAGTGCAGACGAGTGACCGAAGCAATTGGTTCGGTTCAACTCGAGGATTGATGGCAAGGTATGGTATATTCAGTAAATTACCGCCAGGGCTAAAGCAGAAATACATGAAATACACCGCCAGCTCAGCCATTTCCTATGCCGGGCTGATGAGTGCTAATAAGCACGAAGCTGCAGTCCTCGGCTGGAAATGACTGAGCTGGCGGTGTTTTTCATGTATTTCTGCTTTAGCCCTGGCTAATGGGCTGTAATTTACTGAATAGGGCAGTAGCAGTCAGCTGCTTTTTGCATAGCAACGGCACCTGGCAACCGTTCCTGGTGGACAAGCAACTTCCAGTTCGCCGTATTAGCTGCATGTTATTGCGAGTGCGATGTTATTCTTTTATGCTTTTTCTTTGTATAAAATGCATTCTGAATGTTGTCAAAGCCATAATAACGAAGAAAAACGATGAAAAACTGAAAAAAATCAAGATAATCAACAATAAGGACCAATATTTATTGAGTAAAAATGAGCTTTCAACAAAGCCATCTGACTTGAAGGACTTGAATCCTGATATCGTGAATTATTCGATTTATGGCTTCAGTGCCAATGCATTAGAAGAATTCAAAGCGTACTGAAGTTTAAAAGCTTATTACCCATTCTATTGTGGATGTATTTCGGATTTATTATGTGTAAATTTTCGGTGATATATGTGCGGTGACTGAAACGATAAGTAAAAATCATGTTCAGCATACCGGCGTCCGTCCAAATATTTTTGCAATGACCTTGTTTTGTGTGCGTTTAATTATATAAATATAAAATTCGATTCATTTTCTAAAGGATTGATTTTTGTTTCGAATATCATATTTTCTGTGAAATTGATCCCAGAATTTATGCTAAACTTAGTCTCCTAAGAAATACAAAATTTTTTGTGCAGTTTTTCAAGAGCAGATTAATTGTTGAATTGTTAGAACTTCATGAGCAAAAAAAGACAACACACCAGAGACAGATTCAGTTTTCATACTTGCTAATAAAACTGAATTATTGGTGAACATTTTAAAATAAATGGAAGAATAGAAGAAATTTTTGGCTCCCAAAAACTAAACATGTCTTGACATAAAAGTAGTAGAAAGCATAAATAATAAAATAATTACTGTTTAGAATACATGCTGGAAATTGAGTATGTATATTATCTGCAAAGATAAATGACTATTCTGATTTTGAAATATTGAGAAAAACTTCCTTTGCCAACTTTTCAATCCTCTGAACATTGATAAAAGTTATCCTTCTCGTACAACTCAGATTTAGAACATGAATTGTGGAGTATATCTGCTAATTTGCATAGTAAGTTTTCAGTCATGGAAGTTTTTAGACAGACCTGTCACATTTAAGGGTCAACTGCCCCCCCCCCCCCTCAGGCTTGTCATTTCGAGTTTTCCAGGGGGGAGCAAGCAATGCAAAACCCTTTTACATGTAAAAACATTAACTTTTCAATGGCCAGCTTTGAAAAATTCATGTTTTTTCATAAAAGAGTGCAGGTTTTGTTGTTTTCCAATAAAAACTTGCATTAAATATAGCCCTTTGCCCCCTCCCCGAAAAATTCAAAACGACGGGCTTGTTTTTTGAATCTTTACAACAGTCTTAAATAAACTGTTATTTATTGTGGTAAATTAATTCCAATTCGTAAAGCAATATGTAATTCCATTTTGAGCGAGGAAAAAATACGGTTAAATTTAGGTGTATGTTTTACTTCATAGCTCGAAGTTCTCTCGAGTTCAGTAGCTCACCTGAAATACTAATGCATTTCCGGAAAATAAAACACAGTGCACCATTTATACTTATCTTTTCTATATGTTCTTATCAATTATACGTTTTTTAAATTGGTCCCTGCAGAGTCTAATACACATTAACCTACACTTATAATACATTTTTTCATTTATTTGCTTTTTTTCATACAGTCCCTTCAAAAACGTATAAACCGTGCTTTACTGTATTCTAATACTGAAGTCAACGCCACTCTAAATTTCTCTCTAATATTTAACTGATGAATAATTAATCAAGTTTTTATGAATATCAAAGCATAACAGGGTACTGACTACATTTCAAAATTGAAGCATAATAATATAGAGGATATTTCACCTTAAAAACTGAAATTTAATTTTTTTCCTGCAGAATAATTCTTAGGTACGGAATCGTTAAAAAGGCGTTGAATTTAATATCTAAAACAAATGCATTGTGCAAAGCTCTATTTTTTTAAATGCGATATCCAAATAGTTGAAGAAAATGATGGGGGGAGAGGGAGAATTGAGGTTTTTAATTTTTGGTCAAGTGGTCACTTTATGGAATTAAAAGGTTAACCAAATTATTGTCTACAGTATTACAATATATAAATATTACATACAAGTAAATAATATGTAATGTGCTTACCATATTTTTATGTATGATAACATGAAGCAGCCAAATTACCACAAATGATAGTTAAAAATCTGAAAAATACGTATTGCACAGATTGTAATACAACATATTTACCACAGGCAATGGCACAACCAAAGGTGGATCCAGGGAGTTAGAACCCTCTCCGAAATGAGAAAGAAACTTCAAAAATGGAAAATGTCCATTTTTTACACGTAGTTTTCTTATAGCACAAAAAAAAAAAAAAAAATCTAATTGGAGTGCGTAGAATTCCATATACAGTGAAATCCCATTCAACAAAATTTTCGTTACAACGAACAAAATGTGCTGTCCCATTTTAAAACGTATTAAGATGATGTATAAAACATCTCATTTTAACAAAGATATTTTTTTTCAAAAATTTGTTCCACGAAATATTTTTTTCAACGTCAGTTCGAATATTTTGTACTTAATGCTGTATTCAGAAACTAAAAAACAACTTTCACAAGTCGCTATGTGAAAACTCCATTTCTACTTTCAAAACAGAGCCATTCGAGGTGGAAATGCACTCATACTGAAACATGGGTTTATGTGTGACAACAAAAGCTAGTGTCTATCCAAGCGCTGTCGATTTCTGCACACCAAATGCAAGGCACCTTGTGAATTCGGAAAGGTTTCTTGTGGTCAGTATAATAACGCTTATCAATAAGAATCTTTTATAATGTCTACTGGGACCAAATATCTCGCATAAAAGAAAATAGCAACACTTTTTGTGATGACGATCAGTGAATAAAAGTTCAGTGTTCAATATTTTAATTTTTTTTTCAGAATAATTAATGTGTTAATTATATTATAGATTTTTTGTAACTGTAAAAGTTGCATATTTATGTATATTAGGGTGTAGGTTTGTAAAATTGACACTTTTATAAAAATAAAGTAAGTTTTTAGACGATTCCGTTACAATGAAATATTTTATCAGTCTCTTGGAGTTCGTTGTAATGGGATTTCACTGCATTTCTTTTACTTATGTAATGCAAGGCTCGATCGAATTTAAAAACAAACTTTTTCCTCCTTTTTTCATTAAAAAAAAACCTAAGTATTTCACAAAACAATGATGTTACGACTAAAGACAATTATTCGGTAGCGATTATGGGAGGGAAGGAATCCGGGCCTAGGCCGGACTCATAAAGGTGGGGTAGATTATTGCAAGGACGTAGCCAGGATTTTATTTCGGGGGGGGAGAGGGGTTTATAACGAAGAAAGTTTATAGATAAAAATGCAAACGGCAGAGGCCCGGTAGCAGATGTTAATTTATTCTGTTAAGTCCTCTCTTTCAATTGCCGGACTGTCATCAAACCCGTTAGAGTTATAAAGGTAGGGAACTCTGTTCTAAGGAGAAGAGGTGGTTTCTGTGCCAACCCATTCTTTTTATCTACCCCAACAACTGTTTTTATAATTTTTAGGTTATCACAGCTATGGGCTTACAACCTATAAAATTCATCGACATAATCATAAATTTTTCTTATGAGGGGTGATTTTCACTTAAAACATATACACATCAGCAGTGCTGCAGTTAAGAAAAAATGTTTGAGGGGAGTCATTAAAAGAAAAAGTGGTTTCAAACTAATTGACATCACATTTGCATTTATTACAGTAAAAATAAATAAATAAAAGAATCATACTACAACTACAGCATTGTGTGTAAGTATAAATATGTATGTATGTAAAAAGGACCAATAGAAATTTTAATTGGAAATAAAAGTTTTTATTTGAATGTGTTATTTTTGTGCCTTCCATTCAAAATTATTAAATTGATTTCGATGATTTTTGAATGATAAAGCATCAAAAAGTTTTTCTCCCACAATGGGCAGTTAAATTGCTGATACAGTGGAACTCCATTATGCTGGTCTCTGAAAAAGACTGTACTGATACGTTAAAATATTCTGGATTTACTTTACCCTTTATCAGAAAGTCCACATGATTGTTTTTCTACAAACATCAAAATAATTTTTCAGCTACAAGACTCACAGAATTTTTTTTTAAAGATAAATGTTTTATAGCTGTTTGAAGCCGCTCTGGCATCCTTTTTGCACTGTCTAATTTTTCTTTGTCTGTGATGAGAAGGATTTCGTCTCACCGTCCAATATTCCTTCATGGCAGTTGAGGACCAGAGCTGCTGGTACCCTTCTTGAAAATTTTCCAGCAGTTGGTGACACGTGTCGTCTCATTAAATAACGAATTCCTTCAAGATCAGATTAACTGGACGCCTTTGATGATAATAACGAAAACAAAGAAGATATAATCGAGAATGTCCCCACAGATGATTAAGCAATTTTAAGTACAAAAACTCTAAAGCTATTTACATTTGTAAATGCCAACCAAGAAGTGAATTTGCAAAAAATTGTTAACGAATCGTGCTAGAAATGAAATTGTATCTAAAAACAAAAAACAAGTAAAAAGGTTACACATCCCCCCCCCCCTGCTTCATTGGATAAGAGTCGATTTTTAAAAAATGCTTAGATTTTGAACAAGGACCTGATTTTAAGTTTTCCCGCTTGGAACGTTTTTCATCACTGGTTAGAAAGCGTAAAATCAAGTTTTCACTAAATCATAATTTTCTATTCATTCTGAAAACTTAATACAGTTATCTCTGACTTATATGTCAGCACATGGGATCAAGATAAAAATAAGTGGCAGATTCATTAATGGAATTCACATTTTAGATCAAATTAAATTTCAAACCAGTTAAAAAAAATTGACACAGATAAAGCAAAATGAACTTAAAATTTTAACATGAACTATTAAGTTTGACTTTATTTCTGTCCATGTGGTAAAAATACATTATGTGGTAATCGTATGGTCTAATTTAGTGAGAAACTTTATGTTTAGAATATACTACTATGTTGTTCCATCTTTGGTAGCAGAAAAGAGTCCATATTTCTGTTGTCAAATTCAATGCGTCCTTATGAAGTGCAAATAAGTTCTTCCAAATTTTCATACCAACAAGATCATTCGCAGGGCAGAATTTTAATGACTAACTCTGTCTCTGAACAAATGATCCAGTTAGTGAAAATTTTCCTTGTGTTTCTGATACAACTTTTTTTGGCACTTCTCATCCGTACAGAATCATAAAAAGCTTATTAAGCTCGCTGTAGTGTTTGCAATCGGGTACGAAAAAAATTACCATTGTAATGAAAAAAATAAAAACAGGGAACACATAAAAAGACTCACATCAATGTAATTAAACAGGAAAGCTGTTCTGATCAACATAATAAAAAAACTATTAAATTTATAAATAGATAAAACATTTCAGTTAAGGAATTTTATTCATCTATGCTCAGTACTCATATCTGAGTAACATTAAAATATCAGTTGGGGAGTTACACTGAAAGTATTAAATGCCTGAACATTAAACAGGACCAAGGCCCCCTATAAACGATTGCTAAAATTTTTATATTAAAAGCCGCATTTTTTAAGCACTACAGGGGCGAAACATTTCCAAGACTGTCTTGGGATTACATTCTTTTTTGATAGAATATGTATTAAGTACATATCCTTTGCCTCTTTTGGGAATTGCCATAACTATACAAACGTTCAAGAATAATAAATTTTTACTAAAGAACATTTAAGCATAAATCCAAGGGGAAATTTTTGACAACATGGTCTGTAGAGTTGGAGGGGAAATGAAAGAGTCCGGCAATTTAGATCCTTCGACTCCGACTCCTTTACCCCAAAATCAATCCCACTCCGGCTCTGTAGTCCTGATCAAAATTTATTGCTTAAGAAACACAATGAAAAACTTAATAGCAGCAGAAAATAACACCTACACTGCACAGCAAAAAAAAATAGTATAGAAGGCAACAAATGTCAAACAATTCTCAAAAACAAAGGGAGGAGGGAGAGAGAGTTCATAAAATTTGTGGAAAACTGTTTATTTTGTGACTTTGACTTACCTAATGTCAATGTGATTAGTTTTACTGAGAGGAAAAAGAGCAACGAAGTTCGTTTAGCATGAAATTGAATAGCAACACAACGCGGAGCAAGTCGTTCAGTGATTATAAAAAAATTTTTAGAATCTAAACATTGCGTATTGTGGTTAAACGTAACACGAAATGTAATGACAAAATTTATGACAAGGCAAAAAAGTAATATGATGAAGGGATGGAAAAGAAATAATAATAATCAGAAATAATACCCACACTACAGGCAAACGAAGTTGTGACTTTGACTCGTCGAGAATGCAAATAATTTTTGATGCAAAGCAAACGTAACAACAATAATAGCAATATAACGTAAACATCGTGGATGGGTAAGTGAAATAAACAAAAAATTAATCTCACTCTCAAAAAGAATCTCTACATAAAATTAACAAAATACTGGTTGTATTAGTCACTTCAACTTATCTAGTATTAAAATAAATGCTCATCAATGCCATGAAATTAGTTGAACAGTGCTAATTCAACAAAAATTAGATCACACGCGGCATTACGATGTAAAAACCATTGATCTTTAAAAGGGATAGATAGGCCTTTCTCCTACAACGCAGCGTATTTCGCCCGGAGAAAGTGGGGTCATCATGATTCTAGAGTCCCTATCACTGATCTGAACTAGAATTTCTGGATAGCTCACTTCCCCTTAACCGGGGGAAGCCGTTCGCCGCCTTCATGGAGAGGGTTTCGGGTGTGGTTCCAGCTTCTAGCGTGGCTACTTTATCGCTAGTTTGGCAGATATTTGGCGAAGATGCCGTTTGGCGAGGGCTCTTTTGTTGTTCATTGTTGCATTGTTCAATGTGGTTCCAGTGTTGGATTTTAAATCGAATCCTTTTTTTTTATAACAATCAATACCAACTTGTAGTGCATATAACTGCTCTTATACAAGCATCAAAATGTTAAAACCTCAGAGAAAACGGTCCATCTGTGACAGGGGCGGATACAGAAATTGGAGGGGTCTGGAAATTAAATAGCGCACCCCCCCCCCCGCATACAGTGTTTCATAACAAAGTTTTCATGACTTTATTTTTAAATGTTTCTTTTAGGATCACTTAGAGCCTTTTCGTCTACTTTTAGGTACATAAATATTATACACCAATATGCTTTGAATGTGGACGTAAAACATCTTTAACATTTCAAGCGAGGGTGTGCCCACAGGAGGGGATAATGGCGCAAGTTGCGCAATCAAAAGTTTGATTTTTTTTTTGGGGGGGGGGGATTGTTTTAATGTTTTTATTTATTTTTTTGAATTTGATTAATTTTTAATGATTAATTTTTTTTAACTTAAATTTATTGAATAATTTTTATTTTAAATTTTTTATTTTATTTCATTCTGTTTATTTATTTATTTAGTGTGTGTGTATGTATGTCATTGGCGTAGCACAGAACTTTTCTGATAAAATAATCACCATAGCACTTAAAATTAAATAAATTAAATAAATTTAAAAAATAAATCCAATAAAAAAAGAGCAAAAACAAGTGAAAAATTTAAAAAAATGGAAAGAGGATTGAGAAAATGGGGGGGGGAATTATGCCATTGAACTTGGGGGGCGGGGATGGGCACCCCTGAAACGAATTAAATACTAAACCCAATATAACATCACTGAGATATTATAAAATGAACGGTTTTAATTAGGAACATTGTCATACTGATTATAACACGAGGGCAAGGCTATTAAATAGACCCATACCTCATTTGAGTTTTTATAAATTAATTTATATTTTAGCTGTAAAATGTCATAAATGTCATGTAATTAGGAAAATCATAACATCATAATACATAAGTTTTATTGAAGAATTCAGAAACTCTGACCTGGATCTACGTACCCGCAGACTAGGGACGTATCCACAGGGGCGGGGAGGGGGGCGGACCCCTCCCCCGAATCGTTTTGCAACGTAAAACAGAAGAAAGTTTTTTTTTTAAAGTCTTAACTGGGTAACTACGAGTGAAAATTTGAAGAAATGCAGAATAAGCAATTAGTTCTCATTAACTGCAAAGCATACATAAATTTCGACACTTATTAGGGCTTCCTGCTCTCTTTCCCAATTCAATTCAGAGCCGTCCAGGACCAAGGCAGGTGCTCGGTCAGTTTGGTAGACTTCCCCTCGTCCCCCAAAAACTCTTATAAAACTTACAGTACTCCAATTTCAGTACTCCTCAAGGGTCGAGCCCCTAGTTTCCGATTTGGCAAGTGTCTGATTACCATGCTACACCTAATTCAGCTCCTTCCTGCCTAAAAAATGCAAAAAGACGATTCTCGCGTTTTTGTGAACTCAATTATTATTGTGTGCATAACTTTTAAAACGTTTTGTTTGGCTATTTTTCTTCATATTTGTAGTCTCAACTACCACCATATAAGGCCTCATAATACAGATTTTTATATCTCTTTTTCAAAAATTTTCCCGGGGGAGAAACCCCCGGAACCCCTGAAATTATGCATGTTCTACATCCCATTTAAAGGGCCATTCTCCTGTTACAAGGTGCATTAAAGATACAAGGTACATTAAAGATACCTGTTACAAGGTGCATAAAATCGGGTTTAAAAAGCCCACATAACTATCTAGGAGGCAGAAATTTTAAAGCAGTTAAAAATATACAACAATCACTCTTTTCATTATTAAGGGGGAGGAGGAGGGGGAGGTGAGCAATCCCGTAGGCTATTATGGGCATTGCTGATTTTTTTGCGGGAGGGCCCAAAATTTTTAGATCCGGGTCTGCAAAAACTATTTTTTTGCGAATTTCAACACTGTTAAAACTACAGGTTGCGTTTGGCACCTGTCAGGGGTGAAACGCTTGTTCACCAGCGACACCCGATAGAGAGCCGAAATTGCACCCTTAGCAAGGGTGAAAAACTGGCTCCCTTCACCCAACGTGAACCGTAGGTGAAAAGATGGTACCCTAAGTGAGAAAAATGGCACCTTTTTGCTTCCTATAGGGATTCCCCCCCCCCCGTGTTGTGTGCGTTTTTGAATACAATTGTGTTTTATTTATTTTGATTTATATATACGAAGGCATTTGATCACATTTCAACTTTCGAACATAATTTAGAAGTAACAGGAAATATCCAACGTTGTTTAGCACAAATAAACAGATAAAATGCATTTTCTGAAATCTGTTTCGTTGGATATTTCCTGTTATTCCTCGGCACAAAGGTATTTATTTATTGCTTAATAATTTAGAAGTGTTCATGACTTTAATTTGTCTGTTCGTGCACTAACTTTCTTATATTCACACTTGAATTGCTCAGTAATTAATATGTTGTTGACAATTTTTACTATAATCCGTACCGAAAATGAACAGGGAAGGTATTTATCAATCATTTGCCGGAACAACCAGAAATATTAGGTAACATTAGATTAGAATCATAGGAAAATAAAAGCGTTTCATAAACGTTTAAAATTTTAATCGAGCGTAACTTATCAATACTTATTATAAGATTCGATATTTGAGTATCCTTATGCGTACAAGATAAATACCAATTTAAAAGCCCTTCTTTCCAATGTCAAGTTTTCCGTCAGATTAAAAATAAAAACGAGCAGATAACTACATTAGCTTCATGCAGTAACGCCTGAGAAAGATACGTTAACCAAAACACGATGTGAAACTCATGAGTCAAACGCTGAGATTGAGATTTCTTTTCACGCAGTTTTTTTTTTCTCTGCCTTTACTGCTCTATTCGTTTTTACTACGTAGTTATTTCATTGGGAAGAAATATACATTGGTATATAGGCTGCTCACGTCGCGTCGATGCATTTTTATTCCGGAATTAGCAATTCAATTATCAGCTGATTTAAACTTTTTTATTTTTAATGTTGTTGTTGTTCAAGATAGTACTGATAGATTGTTTTAGGTAAAAGTTTTGCAGGATATAAATAACAAGACATTAAATGTTTAATAAGGTAAACGGAACAATAAGAGTTGTCAACATACTTTAAACACTTTAAATATGTTCGAAAGTTCTAAGAGCTACAATATGATCAAATGCCTTTACTTACGCGAGATTTCGAAGATTAATCCACGAAATTTTCAGTTTTGTACTTCATTCAATGTGAAAGTAAATTTCGTTGCAACTTCCTTCGTTCTCCATTCAAACTGAAGTTGTCGTTGGACGATAAGTCAGAGCGCATGCGCAAGGAGTCGCTCTCCTATTGAATGGTCTTTTAGCACTTTTATTGACGTCGTTCACCCACTGAGGAACCAAAAGCACCTTAACGACACTTTCTAGCCTCTGTTTCACCCAGAGGCACCGTTTTTTCACCCTTGGGTGAAATTCTTTACCCCTGTGGAACTCCTGGTTTTAACAGTGAAAGCAGTTATATAGATTTGTTTTTAAAGCCATGATGCAGTTGAGGTGACATTTTGAAACTACCTGCTGTTTCTATTAATATAATTGTTTTACAAAGAAACTAGCATGTGAGTTCTTTTATTTTGCATTTTTATGATATCCTGCTAAGTTTTCGGAAGAAACACGTTGAATTGTTTGAAGCTTTTGTTAATAAATAGTTTAAACTAAATTTTATTTCATACCCATGTATTAAAAAAAAAAGATAATGAATGCTGTTTAATGGATTATTGATTTACGTTTTTTTTCCGGTAAACGTAAGCGGTAACCACTTTGATAGTTTGGACTTTTAATTGGGTGATTTCATCTTGAGGTGGATTTAAATCGAAATTCATAACTCATGTGTGTGTTTTAAGTAGTTATCATATTAACAATAGAACATGAAGCATTTCACGTATGACAAGAAAATATATGCAAAGTTAATTCCCAAAATTATGCAAAGTTAATTCCCCCTGAAACACTCACCAACATTTTTTTAGGTTTTTATTTTTTCAAGAAAAATTTGTTTTACAGCTGTTTGAAAATGGAACGGAAAATTGTTCAAATCAAAACACATTATCTATTTCTCATCAAAAGCTCTTTCTTACAAAGTTTTATTGAAGCTAAGTTGCCTCTAAGTTCAAAATTTATATTTGCCTTGAAGTTTTTTTTTTTTTTGAACTGTTCAAAACTGAACGAAAAATTGTTCAAATAAAAAATAAAATGTGGGAATGAGGTGGCCTCTTTCGATCAAAAAAAAATTGTTCAAATTGGACCGTTTACTCAAAAGTAATAGGGGGGGGGACAGAGCAGACAGACATTTTCCCCCATCTCAATACCCTACTTTGAAATTTTTAATTTTTCGATATTAATTTATCCATTTTATTTATTTTTGACTTCTTTTTTTCGTTTTTCGCAATGTATTTTTTAAGTTGCAGAAAGCCTTTGATGATATTTTCTTCTTTCTCTGACTTTTACTGGGAAAGTAAGCTAAAAATGAAAATATACAAAGGTGCGCAGATTTAAATTGTATATTTAATTGAAATTTTTTAAAGTTTGATTTAAATTTTAATTTTTTAATTTGTTTTCTATGAAAATTATAGGTTTTTTTTTAAATTTTAAACTGAAGATCATATTGCTTTTAAGAAATGAAATCAATCCCTTTAAATTCTGCTTCAAATAATTCTTAAAATTAAAAAAAAATTTAATTGATATTATTAAAAATATGTTTTTATTGTTTTATTATTAATTATTTTTTATTAGTTTAAAATCATAAATTAATTTTAATAACTAAACTATTAATTTATCCCAAAAATTAATGTAAGAAAATATAATTAAAATTATTAGAAAATCATTTGCAAAATGCGTGATAAAACTATATCAAAATATATATAAATCGAAATGCGTGATAATACCAATTTTATTAAAAAAAAAAATCAACTTTCATGGTATTTATTCGTATATGAAAAGAATGTTATACCTATGTCATTAAAAAAAAGTACATCCGTTATGTCATTAAAAAATATTTAGTCGATACGTTATGTCGTAACAGGTTACGGAATATTGTTTTTCATAGTCCATTTTCAACAAAAAAAAGAAAAACGAAACTTAATTTCGCTCTTCGCGACGCGGCAAACGAAAAAACAAAACTTGGCGACAAAAATATCTTCAAGATTGAACTACGTTTTGTAAAGAATTTAAAATAAATCGTTGGCAACAGAAAAAAATCAATCCTAGTAGCTCAGAAAATGAAGAATTTTCAATCACTTATTGCGTTTGTAACTTTCGAAAAGAGTAAAATAAACGTTCTGCCCGCATTTAAAGTCGAGCATTTCCTCTAGGGTTGCTGGCCTTCATTTCCTCCACGAGCGGCGGCGGGGTGTAATCCTTCCAGAGTTCTATTCAGTTCAGTGGTCCCTATATGAAAACGTAGTTTTCAGAGTTGCGACAACGCGGTATCATTTTCCTATTGGTCGAAGACCGCCTGAGGCAGTGTTTCTTCTTCTCCCGTAGGATTAACATGGAGCGTATGACAGTGCTGTGGAAAAACCCAGAATCTGGAAAATTAAAGGTGAGTCCAAGATTTTAATGCTCATATTACTGTTCTATAATGTTCAAATTATACGTATGTAGCTTTACTTGAGTGAGTCCATTCCTATTTCTTTACCTAATGCGTAATTATATCAAGAACATGTGTTCCGGTGTGCTAAAATTCCCTTCTGACACTTTATTTGGGTCTTTTATAGTTAGTTTTCCTGTTAAATCGATTATTCCAATCACAACGTTATTTAAAAACAACACTTTAAGACAAGACAAAAGTTTAAATTGTGGAAATTAAATTTTTTTAACGATAGATCTCTGTATTCGGTTTGGCGCGATCAATTTCGTGCTTGGCGACGAGTGGAAGTAAACAAAACACACACTTGATATTAAAACCCATTTTAACTTATGTTTTAATGTTAGGGCTTTTATTTTTGCCGATCATTGACAAAAATTGACTTATGTATCGTTTTTAATATTCCTTCAAGCTATAAAACTCCAAGTTAAATTTTCTCTTTATGCAACGTAAGTATTTACAGTGTCAAATTTTTGTTTTTTGAAAGGAGATGCAGAGGAAATAAAATGCTTATAAATTATAGAACTTTCAATGCTTGCTGGCAGTATCTTGTAAAAACATTTAGACTTAAGGAAAAACGATTTGTTATCATTTTCTGCCAAATATTTATTGGTTAAAAATTGTAAAAAAAATGTCAATTCAATTATGAAATTAATGTCACCACATGAATTTGCAAAAGCGTTTGAGGTGAATATGAAGTAGAACACTTGCTTGGCACACAGCAGTTTTTATCGATTTTTTAGGTTGAGCGAGCCAATTTAAAATGTACTATTTTATTAAAAATTTAATGAATTGTAGGCAGTTTTGGTTATTTTGGTAATTTACTCTTTTTTATTCAACAAGCATGTCACTCTCTGTGTGTTCTATCATAAACAGAAAACTGAGATGTTCTAAGTTCGTTTCAAGTAGTGTGTTGGTACTTTTTATTATGCTCTAATTAGGGTTACTAATTTTTAGGTTGCCTTGTTATTTCCTTTACATGCTACTCTTTCTTTATCACCTGAAGAATAAAGTGCATGCTATCACCCCGCTTCAGGTTAGTAAAAATTTCAATTTTTATTGAGAAAATGATTTTTAAATAATTATGGCCATGATTGATACATAATTAAGGTTTAACAAGGGTTGAATTACCTTTGAGATCAGGACCGTTATCATGGGCTTTTGAGATTGTAAAAGTCCTCCCAGCCACAGCTCTTGTTTGTCAGAAATTAGGTACATTTAAAGTTTTGCATGTTGAAATATCAATACTTTTATGATAATATGCTGAATCAAAGATTTTTTAAGTGAAACTTTTTATGCAAGGGCTTTGAAGTTATGATCCAATCTTTTTGTGTGACAAAAAGTGGTGGGGATAAGCAATGTCGGTTAGAAGGAAAGCAGTGGCTTGCTTGCCTTCAGGTATGGGAGAAAAGTGAGACATTACACTCTTCTCGCTTCCTTTCTCATTTTGTATGGTTGCATGTACTGCGTTCAGGCAGCACGGAGATCAATATGTACATTTGTCATAAACAGATCATTTCTCTTCTTAAGAAGGAAGAAGATGATCATTATCAGTGGACACATGTATATAATTTTATGTAAAAATATGAATAAGAAACACAATCTGTTCAAAAGTGTTTGATGAATAGTTAAAATGTTTCACGTCTATCGTGTGTCATTATGACACAACCTGTTTCTTGGAATAAAACTTTAGAAGAATTCTACTCTTCTAGATCAGCAGAAAAATAAAGTACATAAAGCTCTCACCCCACATCAAGTTCGTAAAAATTTCGATATTTGGTGGGAAAAGGATTTTTAAATAATCCTATCTCAATTAATGTGGAGTTAAATTTTAATTAGTGTATAATTGCATTTTAGAATAAAGACTCAACGTGGGGTTTTGAGATTATCTGTAAAGATCAGGGTTCGAAAATATCCGATATTTTGATATACAGTCGAGTCCCGACTTACGCGAGGGATCCGTTCCAAGACACCTCGCGTAAGTCGAAATTTCGCGTTGTGGAAAAAGGTATGTGTAAAAACTTTTATGAACATAACCAATCATTTTAGACACGTGTAAACACAACCTTAAACAGTTAAAAACCTTTTCTTAACCATACCTTACTGTTTCTTACATAAAGAACTAAATTTTTATTTGTATTTAAAAAAAAGCCGTTTTATTCAACATGAAATACTGCTATGATGCAAAAAAACAATGATCAATGGGAAAGAAAGACATAAAATAAACCATTCTCCTTACTACATGCCGTACGTACAGCGTACGGCATGTAGTAAGGAGAACAAATGCCCTATAGTTGTACCGTACAGTTGATTCAGTAACGATATTTGTAACTTAAAAAAAGTGAAAATGATGATTTATGCTGCAATTATTCTAATATATTTTTAAATACAGTTGCTTCATTGGTTCTTTTATAAAGTTTCCATCTATGGCATTACCCCTCTTCCTGGTTTCTTTAATTTACAATAAAAAACAGCTTCCAGTTTCATAATTTTTGCATTTTGCTTGGATACTATTACTCGGTGAACTTTTATGGATTTCCTTTTCTTGACCTTTAATTGTATGTATGGAAGATTCACTCATACCGTCATACCTAATTGTTATGCTACCCTTCGAAGCATTTTTTGGTTCAGCTTCAGCTTTTCAAGAAGCTTTACCTTTTCTTTAATTGTCAGAAACGTTCTCTTTTCTTTCTATTTTCACCAACTTTAGATAAAGCAGCGCTCCTAGGTGTCGTTATATTTCGTTAAATTTCGCATTTAGAATGAAAAAAAAAAAATAATGGAAAATGAGAAGTAGTTATTTATATAAGCGATAAAAGACTAGTACAGTGTGGGTACTTCTGCTCTCAGTGATTCTAAAGGGATGAAGGTCCGTTCACGAAAGGAACTTACTCACCACGGTTCCTTTCCGAAAATTTTCATATTGCGGGCGAGGAATTCGCGCTAGCTCAAAAATTCTTTACTGTTGAAAAAATCGCGTTAAAGCCATTTTGCGTAAGTCGGATCGCTTTGTAGCGGGAGTCGACTGTATATTGGATATTTTGATATTCATCTGATGTTTTCAACCAATGCAAAGTAAAGTGTTTAGTAACTGCTTCCTTAAATCAGAGTTATTTATTTTCTTATATTATTATTATAATGCATCAACTTTAAAAGTAATTTTTCTTTCATTATTTATATTCATTTATTACATGTTCATTATTTTGCCTCACCCACTCAAAAAGTAATTCAATTGCATCCGAGTTCATTTCAACCACTCATAAAAATAAATATATAAATAAATAAATATTCAATTTATCAGAGCTTATCTTAATTTGTTGAAGTCTTTAGAAAATCAATACTTTTGTCAGGAAATAGAACATTGAAATAAAGGGGAATTCAAATGCTCTAAAACAGTGGTGGCTTTTAAAACTGATTCATGTGGCCAGCTGAAATATCAGGTATAGATAAATGAATTTACTAAAAAATGTGGCTTTATTTTAAAGAATTTAAATTCAAGCTTCAGTATATTGCATTCTCTATATTTTTACTTCACTTAAATTTATATATTAAAAACAAACAAAAACAGTTTATAATTAATTTCTTTAGTATGCACTCACATTTTTTCAATCACAATCACAAGTATGCGCTTTGATGAGGTAGTAGCATTCACGTAAAAGTTTAAGACAGGAGTTCAATTTTTTTCCCACAATCTTGACTAAAACCATTAAAAAAATTAATTCATGGTTTTCTGAAAAGTACTCAGGACTGCTAAAATAACACTTTCTGGAATAAAATTTGTTCAATATAACTGTACCATGTGATTTCATTATAGGATTTGTAGGACCATAGGAGCTATTTGTTGATCAAAAAATAAAATAAAAATATTAATATTATTCAAATAATTGGAACCCCTACAACATGTCCCTTTGTCCAACGTGCCCCACCTCCCTCTACAATTTTGTTGTGAATATTCCTAAGTGAGTTGCAGAAAAAACAAGCAAGTTTTCTCACGTTTCCTAAAAAATTTAGAATCACGAACGTTCATTACTTATTTTAGTCATCATAAACTGATTTCTCTTCTTAAAGGCAAAGATGATGCACAGTAACAAATATGTACATAATTTTATATACATAATTAAATGAAAAACAATCTATGCTAGTCAAAAGAGACTGATGAATTATGTAAAATATTCCGCTGTAATATGTGTTTTACTTTTTCAAGTGTTTTTAAAACACACCCTGTTATTTGAAATTAAATTTTGCAACACACTTAATGCAAAGTAGTTGAAATACAGCTCTATTTCAATTAAAGTGTGTTTATTTATTTTACAGTTATAATTTTATGAACTAGTTTAAAAAAACATTCCTGCCAATTTGTGTTCAGCCGTATTGATGATTTAGCACATTTGAAGAGTTTTACTTCTGCTTTTAAATTTATTTGCCCTTAATGTTTTTTAAGTTTCTTCCAGATGTTCTGCAACTTGAAGAAAGCTCAACTACTAGCTGAACTATAGCCCTGATGCAGATGTTCTAGAAAACTCATGATAGTATTTTACTGTTCGCTTAAAGAATTGTATAATAGAATGATCTCCAATATTTAGTTTACAAGGATGTCCAGAAATCATTTTCCAAGTTTTCTTAGTATGACAACTTTATCAAAACTAATGAAGTTGTTTAAAAAAAATAATGAACTTCCATACATAATATGCCATTCATGTTTGTTATGCTTCTTATTATGCTGATGACTTCAGGAATTTTGTTGCTAAAATGGTCTTTGGACTTTCAGCAATGACATGCAAACCAACAAAAATTCTGTGTTTAAATGCTGAATAGTGTAATTAAATGAAATTTTGATCTTCTTCATACAAACAGTGCTGTATTTCTGATTTGTCATGCTTATTATCATATTTATTATCATTCATTTGTATAATAATATTGAAATGTAAAGAGGTAAAACAAACAATGATTTTGCAACAGAAATTGAGAAATAGCTGGAATTCTGTTTTGAGTCTCTAAATTTAGAGTTTTGAATTTGTTTTGTAAAACAAATGCGTTAAGGTTTATGCTTGTTTGTCATGTAAAAATATTGTTTTCAATTTAGATTTTTAATAAATTTTTTGGTATTCAGTGCAAGGCTAAAAAATTCAGGTATACATAAAATTATGAAAGATATATTTAGGTTTGTTTATTTCAGCATTAAATGAACAGTTCATTGATGCTTATTCTCTTTGTGTAGTTATCCAGAAATCCCCCCCCTCTCAAGAAGAGATTTTTCTCCCCACTTAAACTACAGGACAGGATTTGAATAACTGCAAATAACTCCAATTTTGGAAAGGATAGGTAGCAACTGTTATCTTAGTCCACTTCCGACTGTCAATGCACCTTCTCTGTTTCTGACTAAATTCTGGAAGCATTTTTCAGCATGTTGGAATATAGGTCATATTCATCCATCCATGATACAGGGTAATGAATGGAATTGCAATCTATATGAAAAAATCTGAACAAAAATTCAATTTATTTCAATCAAGGGTTTTTTTTTCACAAACATTCACTTCACAAATAGTATAAAAGAAAATAAATTACAAGCATCAGTATATTTTGCCCTGTCTAATCGAAACTCCCTAATTGAGTAGATGGGAGTAAAGCCTATAACAAAATTTATTTTCTTTATTTTTCTATGCTTATAAACGACTGAAATTTTTGATTAAACTTGTGTTTTGTCCATAGTTATTAGTTTTAGGAAATGATACTTTGGAGTAAAGAATTTTTAAAAATTTGATAATAATAACCACATTTTGAACATGTGAATATTTTAAAGTTACGTTGCATTTCAGAAAACACAAAGATTAATCTTTGCTTATTTTGTTACTTAAGCAGTTATTGACAATAATAGTTTGCCCCAAAATCTATAAAAACTACAAATTCTGTTTTGGTACCCTGAATTTGATTTTAATTGCCTCATTGAGAAAAATGTCTCTGTTTTCTCTTTTTTTTTTTTTTTTGTGTGTGTGTGTGTGTGTAAAAATGTTAGAAATTCTATGTTTGTATTAAAGTTTACAGATGTAACCGCATCAAAAAATAAATTGAACATTAGAGACTTTTGTTGTAATCTTTATGTGGTAATGACCTGAACTGTTAGTATGGAATGAATGAGTTTTCTTCATGCTAAGTTGTATTTAAAATCTCTGTCAAAATTAAATGTAAACATTGCTTTTCCACAAACATTGAAAATAAGTAAAAGTCCTCTACTGGTGCTGGGAATGTTTTTTTTCTTTGTTTCATTAAGAAACTGTCTACTTTCTTTTCTTTATAATATTGTTTTGATTTGAAAATATTGTTCAAAATGTAAGTAATAGATGCATGATGTGATGCAGAGAAATAAATAAATAACAATAGATACATTTGTTTCTTATTCATATGAGTTGAAAATAAGTCATGTTTCAAATTACACGCCCTCAACTCCTCAATATATTTCTGAATATCTCTATCTACATCAAATTAAAGTAATAATTTTCAACTTTATTCAAATTAATATTTTAACCAAGAGTGCCTACTGAACCACTAAAATATTTAGAGGTTCTTGGTATTCTTTCTTTCTTTTTTTTGGGGGGGGGGGGAGCTGTTACCTCGTTTTGACCATCTACCTATTTCTAGTATTGAGCTTTCAAATTTTCCTTTGCATATTTTTCTTTCAAATTTTAAATTTAATGTTTAACTTAATCACATTTAAATCAGAAAATTGTACAGCGTAAACTTAAACATGCAATTTTAATTAGCATTTTTTTTTAATAGCAAACCATTTTAATTAGTGATATTGCATTTTAGATGGTTACAGGAAATATTTTTAGATTTAAAACTCTTTACAACGTTTGCCTTTCCGAAACAAAAACAAGCAATTTCTAATGTGCATTATCTGTCGTTCATTTATTTATTTTCATTTTCTTACCTTTTTTTATCTCTATTTATTTTGAATCAATTAAATTCTAACACATGGAGGTGAGAATTCACATGCTGCGAACCAAAAAAAAAAGAAGAAATAAAAATTATTACAAAAAAAAAACTGTCGGCAGATTAAAATGGATATATTTTTGCTGAAATTAAAAAATAATAAGTTATTCCTTTGTTTTAACTGTAAAAGGCATGTGACAGCAAAGTTGCACTTTTTGAATATTAGCCCATTAGTGACTGAAGTTTTTAATTAAACTAATGTTTTCTTTTTCGAATGAAAATGCTGAAAATTTTGTGTTTTAAATAAAGTTTATAGATACAATAACACCAAAAAGTAAATTGAACAACAGAGATCTATGTTGTTTACAACCACAACAAGATTACAACAATCAGATCATGCTATTGATCTGAAAACTTGCATGAAATAAATGAATTTTCCTCATGCTAAATTGTTTTCAATTTTTAGTTTTCGCTTTGTCATAAAATTCAAAATAAGTACAAGTCCTTTTTTGGTGCTCTGAATTGTTTTAATTTTGTTTCATTAAAAAAATATCTACTATCTAACTACCTTTCATTCTAGTATTGTTTTGGTATAAAAATATTGTTGAAAATTTTAAATAATAGATAGTGTACTTTCAAGAAATAAATATAAAATAATGGAGACATCTGTTTCTTATGCATATAAGAATGTTGAAAAAATATGTCAAAATACACCCTCCCCCCCCCCCCCTCCTTAACTTCCCAATTTATTTCTGAATATTTCTATCTGCATCTAGTTTCAAATAAAAATGACCTCTGATTAATATAATTTCAGTTTTCAACTTTATACAAATTAATCTATTAACTGGGTGTGCCCACTAAACCATTAAAATATTCAGAGGTTCTTAATCTCTTTTTTTTTTTTTTTTTGGAGTGGGTTGGGGCGAGATAGGATCCCCGCAGTGTGGGGTGCCCCACGTCTTAAGGGGTCCAACGGCCTCTGAAATTAAAGAAAAAAATTGAAAAAACCTAGCACTAAGACTTATTTAACGTTACAAATATACACTGATGGCCTCTGGGGAGGGGCCATGCAGATTTTGTTGCAGGAGGCCTAAAATGTATAGATCCTGGCCTGGGTAGGATACCTTGTTTTAAGCTTCTACATATTTCTTTTATTACTCTTTCAAACTTTCCCTTGCATATACATGGGTGCCACCCCCCCCCCCCCGTAGGTGGGCATCCTAGGCATATATTTCCTTTCGGAATTTTTAAACTAATGCTAAACTTTGTTCCATTTAAATCAGAAAAGTGTATATTTTTCCTTTTATAGAAAAAAAATAAGTAATGCTTTTGATGTCAATACAAGAAATATTTCTATGTTCAAAAATCTTTATAAAGCTTAATTTAATGTAGCAAAAACAAGCAATTTTTTATGTTCATTATTTGTTGCTTATTTATTTATTTTAATTTTCTTAATCAGTCTTTATTCTTTCATTCATTTTGAATCAATTAAAATTATAATATAATTTTCGTTGTCTCGGAATCTTTTGATTAATTTAAAATTGATCGTATTAAGAGAATAAGGTTTAAGAAAAAAAATCTGCTCTTAATTTTGCTAACATAGGGCCATTTTGTCTTTTTTTAATGTTTGAATCAAAATCGAGCGTTTCATTTATTGACTGCATGCATTTTCGAATCCGCGTGTTTTTACATCCTTCATAACCCGTTTCAGCCACTCTTCCTGCTCCCGCTTGTGACTATTTTTTGTAACGAAACTCGAAAGCGAACAAGGAGCCAATCTTGCAGCTCGGCGGCAACCCTATCTTCACCCTGTAACCGGTTGCGTTTTCCGAACGTAGCTGTTGTCGCAACTCTGAAAACTACGTTTTCATATAGGGACTCTACATGATTCTGCCGAGAATCACGTGATCAAGGGACATCGTGTCTCCCTCTTCTCGGGCAGCAGTGAGCTAACAATGCAAAGCGTCGTTAAAAGTCTAGGATTATCTGAAGATTTTCATTATACTTATAGGAGAAATCTCTATATGTGTGAATCTGAGATTTTCTAGCGAAAGAGGGTTTGATGAATGCGATGCTGGTGCCAATTTTATTAAAAAATAAAGACATAGTGGACTTTCTGAGTAACAGAAATCTTTCTTTCTGATAAAGGCAAAAAAAGTCCAATGCAGAGTCGAAATTAAGAATATTTTAAGCAATTTATTGTAGATGCCGAACATTATATTAAATCACTGAAAACAAGTGATGGAAAATTAGTTATAGTATGTCCTCGAAAAACTGGATTTTTAAGTTTCCTAATTTCTATGAAAAGTGTGCTGGGAACATATGAAAAGTATGTAGGTGCCCGAATTCCAGCTCTAAACTGCATAATGACTTATCTTACTCAGGATCACCTTGAAACTTTTTTCAGTTCGATCAGGTTGTGAGGGGGGATTCAACAATAATCGTCGGACAATTTCGAAGTGCGAAAAAAAGATTATTCATTCATACGGAAATTTAAGGAGTTCAGTTCTTTAAATTGCGCTGATTTTAACAACCTTCAAATGATAAGATTAAATTTGAAGCGTAGCAAAAATGATTTGAAAGAAAGCCTTTTTTTCCGATTCCTTTGACGACGATTTGGAAAATTCAGAAATCATCTCAGTTAACATGACGCAGTATATTAGTGATGTTTCCGACTACGCTGGATTTTTTGTCCGGCAAGTGCACTCTGTTGTGAACTGCGACGACTGCAACGCAGTCTTAACTACAATAAACTAAAAAATAGGCATAATAAAATTTAAGAATTTTGAGACACATTCAAGTATGATAACTTATTGCAAGATTGCAACCATTGAAATATGTACATTTGTGAAGAACAACTGAGCGAGAATGTGAAAAAGTTTTGGGAGTAAAACACAAAAATATAATGTTACTCATGAAGCCACAAGAGTTATGAGAAAAATTTCTAATTCCGTTTTTCTAAGTTTAAATAAGCATATGTTGGAAACAGAAGCAGCAGATTTTCTCGTTAACAAGTTTATAAAATTAGTCGTTACTAAATATTGAAGCGTTGGAATGTATCGCGCAGTCAATTCAAACAATAAAAATAATTCAAAGACCAATAAGTAGGAAAGTGACAAAATTAATATTGTTGAGGCACAATAAGTTTTCTTCACCCTCGAGTTTAAATTGTCAAAATTGTCATATCCTGTAGGACGAAAAAAAAAAGAAAAGAAAAATTGGGGAGGGGGCGGAAGTCAAATGACCATTCATGTAGTTTATAGTTGCAAATGAATTTATTTTCTGAGTACTTTAAAAAAAAAACACTGAAGTTGCTTAAAAATCAGGATCAAACCAAAGTTATTTGTTTGGCTAATAGAGTGTTGGTGCGAAACGCATGCGAATCTTAGAATATTATTTAATTGAGTTAATTGACATTCGATACTATTTACATTTGTATTTCTAAATGGTTTATGGTTTTAGATAGGGTTTTATGTTAAATTGTTGCATTGGCTTCAAAAGTTGTGGGAAAAAGCACGCATTGAAACCATTTATCTGTATTTGAAAAATTTGATTGAAATAAAAGGAAATTTATAAGGTCAATTTTTGTTTAAGATTTTTGAAGATGTCTATTTCTACTCAGTATTTAAAGCACTTGAAAAAAAGTTTAAATAGCTTGTGCGCCTGCTTCAAAAGTTATGATTGGGAAAATATCTAATGGACCATTCCATGAAAAAGCTGTCATTTTGTCCCACATTTCATTAAAATGTAATAACTTAAAAAGTAACAAAGGATATTTTTTGCAAAAGTACAACAAATACATTTGCGATTTCTTAATAAAAACAAAATTGTTACCTTTTTTAATTATTACTTTTAGTGAAAAATATGAGGTGTTACGTGAGGGACAGAGTGTTCCCCTTTTCTTTAATAATGGGTTAAATGCTTTAATTTAACCCATGCTTAAAGGGGAGTTTAACCCATGCTTAAAGCATTTAACCCATGGGTTAAATGCTTTAATTTCCCTTAATTGTGCAAATGATCGCGGCGCAAAGTGATTCTCTTCGATAGGGGAAACAGTTTCTTGTGAGAGGTGTCCCTTGATCACGTGATGTCTAACGGGGGAAGTTGACGCGCGTTCTGAGGAGAAAAGTGGGGAGAAGGCACATCTATTCTATTTTAAGATCTGTGGTAAAAACATGGAAGCGAAAGAGATGCTTTGACTGACAGGCGAGTGAACAGCACGTTTAGTTGTCAGCAGCACTTGGAGTTGTCATCTTCCGAATCTGGCAGCAAAGACCCATCAAATTTAACGTTACTTAGAGGATAAATCTTCCTTATTTCGCCAATAAACTGCCAAATCCCTACACCAGTGTCTCTGCGCTTGCGTATTGAATCGCTTTTCTCCCCATCATGCTCGTATGGCGTCGCTGAATGCCAAGGTTGCCTTAATTTCCCTTGTAAAAATTACAAGAATGTTGTGTTGGTTGCGTCTCTGAACAAATCCGGTCTTTCCGTTACCGGTTGCATTGTTCCAGAAATCGAAAGTGTTTTTGTTTTGTTAAAAGTTTTAAAGTTCAAATTCTACATCATGGCTTCGGAAAAAAGGTGATCTGACATTTCTATCTCTCTTGTTGCAAAATTAGTGTAGGAGAATGGTTGAGAAAATGATCTAAGTATTTAATTTTATCAGGCATAAAAACTTGCTCGGAAATCCGCTTAAAAACAATTTCTTGCTGTTTTTGAAGTCGATTTGAATCAATTGGAAAATCGTGACTCGTGGAGGAGGAAGAGGCCTTTTGAAACATATTTCTGGCAGTTTAAGTGAATTTTCATAATGATTAACATATATAATGTAAAATAAATTTATCTTGGGGAAACGAACGCGTGCATTGCCGAAAATTGCATAGCCATTGTATCAACAATGGCTTAGCCGTTAGCAGTGGCGGATCCAGGCAATCCTTTTGGGAGGGGCGAATTACTAATTCATTATGGGGATGAGGGGAAAGTGACTAATAAAAATTAAATTAAAAAAAAATTAAAAAATTTAAGCATGATTTTTTTTTTTTCAAATGATTTATGTGATTGTTTTAAAGAGTTTGAATGATAATTAAAAGTGTTTAGAAAACG